>NW_022196904.1:151141801-151146858 GCF_008632895.1 Mastomys coucha
CGAGTGTGTAAGCTGCTCTCTTAATTTGCCTCGTTCCTTTGCTGATCTCATGAGAGTTGTGTGTATCCTATCTCTGCTTCATTCTGCCAAATTTATCACTGATTCATGACTTTGTCTACCTCTCAATTAGATATCAGTTTCAAACATAGCTGCATCCTTTTACACACTAAATTTACCTTCATTGTTTGGGATTACAGGTCTGCATTAAAGCTGTATCACACAGACCTAGGTTTTTTTGTGTGTTTGTTACTGTTTTTGTTTTTGTTTTTTAACACGAATGCTTGATCGAACAGCCATGTTTCTGAATTAAAATTCCCCTACATGATCCCTTGCCAGAGCAGCCTTGTTGCTGGATTAAAATCCCTCTACAACAATTATTAGTTTGTATCTCAAGCATCCCTCACTATTTAATTATTTCATCAACACAGAGCCCTTCAGAATGAACCAGGTACAACTAACTTCCAGACTCCCCACTCAAACTGAGGGAAGGTTCATGCTCTTTTTTCCAGACCGGTGAACAAGATTTTGTTACTGCTCCTTTTTCACAGTCCTACTGGTATTCCAAAGAATATTATGACTGAATGATATTAGAGACTGATCAAATGCTCCTGAGAGCTCCCAGTGCATCAGCAGCTTGCAAGTTGGAGGAGCAATTGGCTCTCTTACTTGAATTGCATCTCTAATGTTGTGACTAATTAGCTTCCTAAAGGCTGTGGCTGCTGATGCTGTGATACCTTCCGAAGCATCATATCAACCACAGAGCAGCCCCAGCAGGAAACCCCTTCAATATTTTACACTGATATCATTCACTTAGTACCTGTTGCCACTTACATTATCAGCTAGCGTTTAAACAAGACGGCCACAGTACAGATTACACAGAATCTTTGGCTAATACAGGGAATTCTTGACTTTACCAATGACAGGTATTCACATAGGCTAGGAAAATAAAAGGTAGCTTCATTGCTTCAAGGCATGCTTCATTAGCTTTCAGTATTTGCCCTGGGAAGCTGACAGAAGGCAGTCAACAAATCATTTTGAGGATTTTGAAAATGTTCTATGTACTTTTATGACATCAGTTAACTGGAGTCTTTGATGAAATTCTCCACAAAAGCATTACCCTCAGTGCTCTGAAAGTCAGACATATGTTCTTGCCTTATGTATATCTGTCTCCTAAACTGTGTCATCATCCTAAATCTCTATTTACTCCAAAATACGTTTCCATCTTTAGAATTCACATTTGTTTATTTATTTAGTGTATGCCTGTGTGTGTATATATCTACAGGATATGTAGGGGTCAGGGTACATCTTGTAAGATGTCCTTCTGCCATCATGGAAGTCCTGAGGATTAAATTCACATCTTAGCTTAGAAGTAAGGACTTGTAACCACCAATCCCATTTCTGTGGCACCATTTCCATGTTCTTAGAGTGAATTGCTTCTATAAAATGCTGATTGATACAGTAATCTTCTTAATATTTAGAGGCACTTGTTTGCTAATGTTTTGTTTAGAACCATAACCATAAATTTTCAATGATAACAGGTTGTATGGCCAGAGGGGTGATTATAACTTCATGACCTTAATTTTCAATTTCAGATGACAACAATTTTAGTGACAAGTACTGATATAGTTAGGCCAATATGCTGCTCTCTAGGACATATCTTATAACAGAATCTATCCTACAGCCCCAAGACCTAAATAAAATCTGATGGGCACACAGGACTTATCCTTCCTTATCTCCTGCATGATGCATGCTTATATTGGCATCACATAGTCAGATGTTTCTGTATCTGGTATTATAGCATGGATTAGGTCATAAAACATTATCTTAGAAAAAGGTATAATGAAGAAAAATTTATTTCTGATACTTTCATGGAAATTGAGGAATAATTAGGATAATTTTTTCTTGCTATTTAGAAAGTTTGTGGGATATTGATGTCTCTTAGGGTACAGCTAATTAAAGTAATCTTAGAACAATGACCTAGCACATGCACCAGCAATTGTCTCTTACATAGGATACTTATCTTGTTATGTTGATAAAATGCCTGATGAAGCAATCTAAAGAAAGAAAGGATTAATAAGGCTCACAGTTCTAGGGTACACTCCATCATGGTGGAGAAGTCATTGCAACAGGTGTTTGAAGCAGGTGGTCTGTCGTATTGTGCCCACAGATATTAAGCAGAGGAAGAAGAATGCTTATAATTACATCACTTCCTCCATTCTATGAAGTTCAGAACCCTAACCTATGGAATGATTTTTGACTCAGTCAGATTGCCACAACTAACTAATCTAAATTCATCCCTCACAGACATATGCAGAGGCCTGTTGCCTAGAAGAGTCTAGAGATGAGTTCTGTCAAGTTGGCAATCACTATTAACCACTACGTTACTCAAATGCAGGTTTCTTCTGTTCAAATAAGCATGTGTAAGTGGCTGTCCATTTTTTTCTATGTATATCACGTTGAATTATCTGGATTTAATTACAAACCTTATTCTTGTTGTCATTCTTCTTGTGACATGGTGCATGTGTGCACATAGTCCCCTCCCATCGGAAAAGAGATAAACCAAGACTGATTTAGTTAATCAAGCTTGCTATAAAAAAACTTGAGACTCAAACATTATTCCTAGTTTCAGGATACATGCTCACATTGTAAACCCTAAGACTGTGTTGTTTACTAGAAAGAAAAAACTATTTCTAGTTTTGACGTAGCTCAGCCTTAGCACAAACCTTTAATCCCTTTGACTGGAATACAGACATACCCTTAGTGATTATTTTTAATCCCTCAAAATGAAGGTAATATTAGTTTGTAGGATAAAGCAGACATGTTTGAAAGTGACTTCTAATTGAGGGGCAGACAAAGTGATGAATCATAGAAAGATTTGAAAGAATAGGATATTCCCAACTCTCACAAGAATAGCCAGGAAGGAAAGGCTATTTAAACAAACAAAGAGAGAAAAAAGAAGGTGGCTATTTTAATGGGAGAGCTTTACAGAGACAGATTGAAGAAAGAACAAGCTACACACAAGTAAAGACAGAACTAGCCAGAGACTGAGAAAAAGCCATTTAGAACAGATTGCTAGAATTAGTTTGAGGTCAAGGAGAGCAATTCATTCAGAGGCCAAGAGAGAAGCCAAATTGAATCATTCTATTTGGAAAGAAGTTTAGGCCAGAAAAGCTGAACTGAACTAGCCAGCTAGAGATCAGAAAAACTAGGAAGGGGTGAGCTTATTCTGCAGCAAGTCTCAGATGCAAAACACACTCTGTATGTTAGAATGTACAGAGGCTAGAAGCTTCCCAGACCATGCCTAGATTAGGATACAGAGGCAGTAAATCTCTGAGGCAATAATAACAACAGGAGAATTAAAAAAATACTTTTATTCACTAGACTTATCTGCTTGTACATCAGTCATCAAACTTTATTTACTCATTTATGCACGGAAACAGGTCTATGACTTGATAACTACAAAAACAGAGACACATGAGTCAGTCTTAGAGATAATACAGAAATGCGTTTTAGGTATATGTGGCTAAAAGCTGATATCTTCTCTTAGGAAGCAATTCTAACTTTATAGTGATATTTGTGGCAGAATTATTTAACTTGTAAAACCCAATTCCATAATTCTCTGAACTGTGGGGCCTGACAAGTTTATTTTCATGTTAAGATTTTAGGTGAGTTTATAAATGCCAACATGTTACAAAAAGAAGATGTGAAAACTGAATGATCATACTCTGATGATCCTAGATTTGCAGCAGAGTTGTCTGGGATGAAAGAGGCTCTGGTAGAACCTGGCTGGCTCCCCAGGAAGGCTACTAGTTTTACTGGGGACAATGGAGAAGTGGGGAATGTGGCATAGTATGATAAAATTTAAGTCAGTTTATATTTTATTTCAAATTTGTAAGACAATAAATAGATACTTTTTTCTCTTCAGTAAAGTAAGAATGATAATGGATGCTTAGTAAAAGGATACACTGGTAGAAATATATTCTTTTCTAGGGTGAGTACTGAGATGGATGAAAATGATAAAGTTTGTGTGACTATCTTAGTTGCTTTTCCTCATGAATCAAATTTCACAAATGAGGAAAAATTACATGGTTCTCTATAGTTATAGCTAAAATTATAATAAATTATACAGTATACTAATTTAAGAAATTATAAATGACTCATTTCATTTATTCTAATCAAAGATGTGGTTTATTTATTTATTTATTTATTTTGGATGCATGTTCAGTATTGTGATGCAAAGGAAAAAGAGCATGCAATGAGGGTATGATATTTCCTCATTAATATAAGTAAACACCCTGAGAAGTCCTCTTTTGTGCTACATTATTTTAGCAGGCCAGTTTTCCTCTCCTCGCAAGTTCAAAGGCATATAAACCTTTTCTTTGAGGTTATAATGCCACATCTTTCCATAACAGCAACTTATCTTTGATCCTTTCTTTCCTTCATAGAAAACAAAAACTTGAACACCCAGAGGAAGCTCCACTCCCAGGTGCTCTGACACACCCAGGATCAGAGGTGAGCAGGAACCAGCATCTGTCCCAACACTGGGAGTAACTGGGTCCAGCAGGCCAGGCACACAGGAACTCCGCCAGCACAGTGACTCCTGTATCTTCCTGTCTGTCTGGGTTAGTGTTCTGAGCAGACCTTGGGCACAAGCTCTGCAGCCAGTCCCACAACTCACAGAGAAAGCCACACTCCCAGGTGATTTAACAAGCCCAGGATCCCAGGAAACCAGAATCACAGAATCACAGAGTCAGCTTGATTCTGAGGAGTTCTGACACAATTAGGATCACAGGAAGGACAGGTTCCAGTCCGATTTAGCAAGGGCAGGTAACACTAGGGAGTTAACCAGATGGCAGGGAGCAAGCATAAGAAAATAAACAACACAAACCAAAGTCACTTGCCATCATCAGAACCCAATTCTCCCACCATAGCAAGTCTTGGACACACCATTCCACAGGAAAAGCAAGATTCAGATATAAAATCACTTACCATGATCATGATACAGGACCTTAAGAAAGACATAAATAGCACCCTCAAAGAAATACAGGAGAACACAG
>NW_022196904.1:151148356-151181579 GCF_008632895.1 Mastomys coucha
AAATACAGCCTTATTACAATGAAACCCAGTGTCTAAAAATTGTTCTTATTTTGGGCTTGTACCACAATGAGAGCCAAGATTTTAAACTCTACTAAATGCAAAACAAACAAAAAGACTTTATACATTCATGTTCATTTAAGAAAATACTAGTAGTGATGTGTTATTTTTAAGTATACAGTTAATATGCTTGGAGTTATTTAAAATTTATATTGAGAAAAATGTATTTTCACTATTGCTATTGACGAGCACCTATATAAGACTGCTAAATTGATTGTTGTTTTATATCAAACAACTTTTATAATACTTATTTTTATTGTTATAATATTTTATAAATTTTAAGGAATATGACAAAAAAGATATTGTAGGTATTGAAGGGAGGTGTCTGGGAGGAGCACTGGTACAAAAGGAAAACAAGCATGTGATTCAATTATATTTAATTGAAATATGTTTTTAAATGTTAACAAATTCAGATAAATTGAAATCATGTAACTTTTCTCATCATAATGCAATAAAAGTTTTTTTTGTTTTTTTTTTTAATAAAACAAAAACTTTGGGGTAATTGTGTCCCTGACTTAAGGTGTTGGATCATCAGGGCATAATTATTTTTAGAAGGTTTAAAAACTTATTTTATAAATTGATCAATTATGGTTAGTGTCCAAGACAAGCATTATAACTCACTGTTTTTTTGTCAAGCCCTATATAACACCTTTCCTATACATTTTTTATCCTTCAGTTAAAGATGGTGTACTATCAATATGGACAACAATAACACAATAACTATGTAATACTTCTTATACAGAAAGCATTTTAGCGAATATTTTTAAGTGTTATCTTAATGATCTTTAGAGAGGAGAGAACTGAAGGTCATACATAGGTGAAGAATGTAGGATCCAAGTATTAAAAGATTAGCTTTCAAACTGACATTCTTGGTATCATACATAGTTTGTAATATTGATATTTGATTGTTTGTTTTGGACTACTTTATGCATTTCTTGATTAAAAAGTACTAGTGTATATAAATAATTGGAATGTAATTACATATACAGGAAACCAAATCTTAATCCTCTGCAAGAACTGTAAGGACTCTTAACCCCCAATCCATCTTCCTAGCCCAAAACCACCAATCACAATTTTCAAAAAGAACTTAAAATGTAAGACAGAAGCCCCTTTAAATGTTTCTCCGCCATTTGTCTTTTGTCTTTTGAGAACTGTCTATTTTGTCCCATGTCCTGTTTATACATGTTAGCCAGAAGCTGGAAACAATCCAGATGTCCCACAATGGAAAAATGGATACAGAAAATGTGGTACATTTACACAATGGAATACTACTCAGATATTAAGAATGAGGACATCATGAGTTTTGCCAACAAATGGAAAGAACTAGAAAATGTCATCCTGAGCGAGGTAAATCAGACACAAAAGGGCATGCATGGTATGAACTCACTAATGAGTGGATATTAGCTAAAAATGTACAAAATGCCTGGAATACAACCAGGACTCAAGAAGGTTAATAAGTGTACAGACCCAAGTGAGGATTCCTCAATCCCACTTGGGATGGAGAAGAAAGCAGTCATGGGGGAGGGGGGAGGGATAAGGGTGGGAGAGGAAAGAGAAAGAGGAAGTGGGGAACATGATCAGGTATTGTGGAAGAAAACAGGAGTTAAACCCCAAGAGCCAGCAGAAAGTATGGAAACAGGCCACCTCTGGAGGTAGGAAGTAGGGGACTCTCTAGAATGTACCAGAGACCAGGGAGGTGAGAGACTCTCAGGACTCAAAGGGAGAGACCATAGATGAAATGCCTAACAGTGGGAAGAGGGAACTTGTAGAATCCATCTTCAGTAGAAAAACAAGGGGACATCACGTGGAGGGATGTGGTTGCCATTCCACAGCCAAAAGCTCTGGTGCAGAATTGTTCCTGTCTGAAGGAGATGTAGGAACAAAAATGAAGAAGAACATGAGAGAAAGGAGGTTCAGTGACAGGCCCAAATTGTGATCCAACTCAAGGGGAGGCCTGGGAACAGGTTACTGATGCTGTGGTGTCCTTTCAGACAGTAGCCTAGCATGACTGCCCTCTGAGAGGCCCAACAAGCAGTTGAAAGAGTCAGATGCAGATACTAGCACTCAACCAATGGATGGGAGCTAGGGACCCCTGTGGTTGAATTAGGGAAAAGCTGGAAGAAGCTGAGATGGAAAGCAGCCCCAGGGAAGACCAGCAATCTCAACTGACCTGGGACCCTGAGATCTCTCAGACACTGATCCACCAATCAGGCAGCATATACCAGATGATATGAGACCCCCTACTCACATAGAGCAGAGGACTGCCTGCTCTGACCTCAGTGAGAGAAGATGCACCTAACTCTTAAAAAACTTCAGGCCCCAAGGAGTGGGGAAGTCTGGTAGGGGAGGTTGGGAGATGGGGACAATCTCTTAAAGACTTGTGGGTGGAGGTATGGGTTGGGGTGCAGTCGGAGGTCAGACCAGGAGGAGTATGAAGTGTGGACTATAAAAAATGTAAAGTATAAAAATAAATTAATTTTTTAAAAATTTTCTTGCAAAAAATAATAATTGGTATGTTTTTCTTTAGCCTAGTTTTTTTAATTACTTCTTTTTTCTTTTTCCTTTTTAAATTTAACCTTATTTATTTATTTTCCACTCCAGATTTTATTCCCCTCTAGGTCCACCCTCTGACTGTTCCACATCTCACACCTTCTCCCCACACCTGTCTCCATGAGGATGTCACCACCATTCACCACCCACTCCACTAAACCTCTAAACTCCCTGGGTCCTCCAGTCAAAACTCTGACCCATAATTATTTCTGTCTGAAAGAACTGCAGGAATGGAAATGGAGAGGATCCTGGGTAAAAAAAAGTCCAGCTGTAGGCCCAAAGTGGGATCCAGTTCAAGGGAAGGTTCCAAGGCCTGACACTATTACTGAGGCTATGGAGCACTCACAAACAGGGACCTATCATGACTGCCCTCTGAAAGACCCAACAAGCAGTTGAGTTTCTTTTATAAATTAATTAACCCTATGTTTGATTTAGAGTTGGTAATTTTTTCAAGTCTGTAACCCTTTTCTATATATAATCTTTTTTTATTTAATGTTTTTGTTTTTCAGAAGTCTTTCCTATACCTTAGGTTCAAGTATATTTCCAACGTTCTTTTCTATTATATTCAGAATGTTAGATCTTATGCTGAGATCCATTCAGAGTATTGTTCAGGGTAAGACGTAAGGATCCAGTTTCACTCTTCTATATACAGCTATTCTTTTTAAACACAACCATTTGTTGAAGATGCTCTCTTTACTTCAATGTGTATTTTTGGCCTTTTTGCCAACAATCAGATGTCTATAAATATTTGAATATTTAGACAAAAACTCAATTTTATCCCATTTGTTTATTGTAGTATCTTTTATTTCATTACCATAATGTTTATATTAGTAGAGCTACATAATTGTCTTTGAGTTTCTATTGCTCTGAAGAGACACCATGGCCATGGCAACTCCTATAAAGGAAAACATTTAATAGGTCTTGTCTTAGCATTTCAAAGGTTTATTCCATTATCATCAGGACAGGAAACATGGCAGAGTCAGACAAATGAAAAGCTTCAAAGAAGAGAAGTGTTTTTAAATGTATTAAAGAATATTGGATAGTTTGAATGTGAAACATTATCTGTGGTCTTTTTATAAGTCCTAAGACTTTAGAATTAATTAATTACAATCTACTTTCTTCTCTAGATACTTTTGTGATTAAGTTTGTCAACCTCATATAAAGTAGACATACCTGTGAAGTAAGAGCCTAAGTTAAAGAATTACCTCCCTCAGAATGTTCTGTTGGCATGTCTATAGGCATTTTCTTTATGATTAATACAGGAGGGCTAGGCCTACTACCACCTGAGTAGGTATTTGTGCTATGGAAGATATCAAGCTGAGAAAACTATGGAATTTAAGTTTCTGTTTGATTCTTGCCTCTAGATTTCTGCTTAAGTTCCTGCCTTGGCTTCTCTGAAACTGCAATTCAAGTAAACCATTTTCTTCTTCAAGTTGGGTTTAGTCAATGTTTTATCTTTTATCACAGCAACTAAAAAGAAAACTATCACAGGCTCTTGTCTCACAGCTTCCTTGTTAAGTTTGAGTTTCATTTTATACTAATGAAGATTGAGGGTTGAATTATCTTAATTAATGCAAAATGAAAGTAAAAACACATGCACAGATATATAAGATGGATTAAATATATATACATTTTCAATTATCCAGAAAACTTCACAGGTTATCCACAGTATTTGGGTATTTCAAATTATTTTGATTTGGGAAATATGAAAGCATGCATTGTGAAGTTACCTTTGAGAAAGCAACTGAACAGAATTTTATGAGATACTAGAGAAGGAATTTTAAATATAGGAGATTGTAAACAATTATATGGTATGGAGCTCAAAGGAAGAACAACAGTTTGAATTTTTCCTGAAAATTAGGTGTGAATAATAACAAGCCTGGGGCCAAGAGTTGAGAATATCAAAGTGACAGGCTAAGAGATCTGGATTTTATCTTGCAGATAGCACAAAGCCCATTAATTACACTTGAATAGGTGATTAAGCTAATCAGGATAAGGTTTCAAATATTAATATACTCTCCTCAAACTTGAGAGTGATCTGATGATAACCATAGGCTAGAAAAAAAAAAAAAAAACAAGAGAAAGAAAAAGATGAGGAGATTGATGGTGCTAAGTACAGTTTCAAAAGAATAAAAATTTAACTATGGAGCAGAGACTGAAGGAAGGGCAAGCCATCCTAAATATAGCTTTCTCCTGAGAGACTCTGACAGTGTCTGACTAACACAGATGTGGAGGCTCACAGCCGTTCATCGAACTGAATACAGGGTCCCCAGTGAAGGAATTAGAGAAAGGACCAATGGAGCCGAGGGGTTTGCGGCCCCTTGGGAGAAACAACAATATGAACTAACTAGTACCCTCGGAGCTCCCAGGGTCTCAACCACCAACCAAGGACTGCACATGGAGGGGTCTGATTGTTCAGGCAGCATGTGTATGGTAGAGGATTGCAAAGTCGATCATCAATAGGAGGAGAGGACCTCGGCCCTTTTAAGGTTCTGAGTCCCAGTGTAGGGGAATGCTGGGGCCAGAAAGTGGGAGAGGGCGGGGTGGCGGGCATGGGGAAGGGGGAGGCAACAGGGGTCTGTTTTTGTTGTTTTTGTTTGTTTCTTTGTTTTTTGGAGGGGAAACAGGGAATGGAGAAATTCGCATGTAAATAAAGAAAATATCTAAAATAAAAAAAAAAATTCCAGGTGCTCCTTTGGGGAATTGTAAATATGACAGTGTGCTGGATACCTAAAAAAGATTTTAGTATTCCATTGTATAGTAATAATAAGTGAGTAGATAAATTTATGTAGCCAGATTATAAAATGAACCTATAACTAAGACTTCACATGATATTCCATAAATATTTACAATTAAATTTTGTTCTGCTCTGTGCAATTGTTATATTAACTTGATTTTCTCTTCCTCCCTGTAAATCTTCTATGTGCCCAAACTGCCTGCAATAGATGAAGACCATTACAGAAAAACCACAAAAAACAGTAATGCAGAAATAAGGAGCCCAGTTCCAACTGATACTTCTACAACACAACTCCTCTACCTTGGGGATGAGTTGGCTTAGAGAATCATTGCAGTATGGTATCAAAGGGTTGTATTTATTTATTTGTCTGTTTATTTTCATTTGTTTTTTTGTAAGTGTGTGATGGTATACATATGAAAATATAAATATCACAGAACAAATTGGAGCCAAGTATCTCCTCTTACTCTATGGGTTCTGTAGATCAAACTCTGTCAGGCTTGGGGGCATATGTCTTCACCCAGTAAGCTATCTCATAGGCCCCATCTATCATTTTTGTGTTTTTCATACCTATCAGCTAAGAAGTAATCTAAATAAAAATAAAATATTTAAAGCAATAATATGTTGACCAGCATGAATGATGTTAGAACAAATGATGCTCATGCTTCTTTCATGCAGCTTTTAAGTTCCTCTATTTGCCTTACCTGAAACTATTTCAGTCATTGTGAAAAATGAGCATTTTTTCTCTCCAAGTGTTGATGCTTTTTTAGTCTGTTTCTTCTTTCATTCTATCTGTTTTTCAAGATGTATTTCTTTAATATGTAAAATTTTGTCAATATAAACTAGCTCCTTAATGCACAGAAGCACCCTCTGCTTAAATGCCAATATTATTTTCAGTTATGGTCTATGTAATATACATTTCCACAAACATTCTTATGTAAAATTCCTCTTAAAATAAAGCGTATCTTCTTTATTATTGGAATGTATTCTTGTATCTGGACACCTAGACCATCCTTTATTTTGTTTTATTTATTTATTGATGGGAATACTTAGTTAATTTACTCAAGTGACCAAGATTAGTTGATTTTTTTGTGCAGGGTAAGAGGTAGGTATTAATTCTCATTTTCCTAGATGTGAAATTCAGTCATACTGGCACCTTTTGTTGAAGAGACAATGTAAGTTTTTGGCACCTTTCTCATAAATAGGTTGATTTTTAACAATGTGGATTTATTGCACCCATATTTGATTCCATCTGTTAAGGTTGATATTTTGCCAACTTGACATAAGCTATAGTTATTTGGAAGGAGAGAACCTCATTTGAGTAATTGTATCTATAAGACTGACCTATAGACAAGAGACAAGCCTGTGGAGCTTTTTTGTTTTTTGTTTTTTGCTTTGTGATTTCATTAATGATTAATGTTGAAGGGCTTGGGTCATTGTAGATAGTTCAGTCTCTGGGTTGGGTGGCCCTAGATTGTCTAAAAATGTAAGCTGAACAAGCCATGGAGAACAAGCCACTAAGACATATTCCTTCATGGGCTCAAGTCCCTACCCACAGGTTCCTGATCCACTTAATTTGGGCTTTTGCTTTCTTCCCTCAGTGATGTATTGTTTATTAGGACATGTAAGACAAATGAACTCTTTTCTCCCTATGTTTCTTTTGATAGTAGTACTTATCACTGCACCATGAATTTAAATATCTGTTTTTGTCCCAGTGTCAATACTGTTGTTACCTTGGCTGGCTCTGTAAGACAACTTGAAATCAAGTATTATGTGAAGAGTTGGGAGTAGTTCATTTCAGAACAAAACACTGGATTCCCCACCATTCTGTAGAACGTGCACTATGTAAAATATCCTTTTACTGTCAGCATGTTTCTGGCACCTACAAATGTACCATGGAAAATTGAAGGATAGTAATTATGAATTTATTTTGTTAAATATCTATTGAAAATTTAACAAAACCATTTTAGACTTCATGCTTGAAATATTTGACTGGCAAGAATAAAACAATTTGCCCAAATTAGTTGTTTTTTTCTCAAAGTGAAGAAAACTTTTATAGTGGCAAGTTTTGATGTAGTTACAATTCTCAATCTTAGTTAAGGTATTGTAGTTATATATGTGTTTCTTATGAAAGCTTCTTTAAACCCATCAATCTAGTCAACATTAATCCAGAGTATAGTTATGATTTTGTTTCTAAAAGATGAAAGCTTTTTGTGGTAACAAATGAGTAAAGCAATTGTCCTTATACTATATGCCTAAATATGAGGGGGAACTGCATAATATGCTAAGTTCCAGATTGTAACAATGGTACAAAACTCTGTTCTAAGGCTTGAAAGCTCAAATATAGACTTTGATCTTCTGTCATATATGCCCCAACCTATGATGCCATCCTATCCCTAATTATGATGTCCTTGCCTGCAAACCACATTTGCTCTCTAGATGTAAGCATTTACACTCATCTATCTGTCATCTGTCTGTCTATCTATCTATCTATCTATCTATCTATCTATCTATCTATCTATCATCCATCCATACTTCTCATTCCTTCCCTTCCTTCCTTCCTTCCTTCCTTTCTTTCTTTCTTTCTTTCTTGCTTTCTTTCTTTCTTTCTTTCTTTCTTTCTTTTTCTTTCTTTCTTTCTTCTTTTCTTTCTTTCTTTCTTTCTTCATTTCTTCATTCATTTCTTCCTTACTTCTTCCTTCTCTCTTCTTCTTCTTCTTCTTCTTCTTCTTCTTCTTCTTCTTCTTCTTCTTCTTCTTCTTCTTCATCTCTCATATATTACAGGTCCCTTCCCACCTCTTCTCCAAGTCTAGCCTCACCTCATTTCCCCTCTCCCCCAGATCTACTCCTCTTTCTTTCCCTTCAGAAAAGAAGAAGGTCCCCAGGGATATCTACCAAACAAGTTATAATATGACTGTGTACATACTCTCATGTCACAGTTGGATGAGGCAACCCAGTAAGAGGAAAGGGGTCCCTAAAGCAGGGAAAGATGTTAGAGACTGCACCTACTTCCACTGTTATGAGTCTCACAAAAACTCCAAGCTGCACAACTATAACATATATGGAGAAAATCTAAGTTAAACCCATAGAAGCTTCATGATTTTCTCTTTAGTCCTCGTGAACCCCTTTGTGCCCTGGTTGGTTGATTCTGTAAGCCCTGTACTTTAGTGTCCTTGACCCTGTTCCTGGCTCCTACTATCCTTTCTCTCCTTCTTCCATAGCATTCTCCAAGCTCCACCTAATGTTTGGGTATGGATCTCTACATCTCCTCTCATCAGCTGCTGGATGAAGCCTCTCTGATGAGGAACATGCTAGATTTTAGTCTATGAGTATAGCAGAAATCATTAGGAATATCTACATCTGGCTTTTTCATCTGCTTATTGGGTCTTTCGAAGGGAAATCAATCTGGAGGTTCCTCAGACAATTGGAAATAGATCTACCTGAAGAAGTAGCAATACCACTCTTGGGAATATACCCAAAAAAATGCCCCACCATGCCACAGGGGCACATGTTCCGTTATGTTCATAGTGGCCTTGTTTGTGATAGCCAGAAACTGGAAACAACCCCCTGTCCCGTGCCCGAAGAATGGATACAGAAAATGTGATTCATTTACACAGTGGAATACTACTCCTCAGCTATTAAGAACAGAACATCCTGAGTTTTGCAAAAAAAAAAATGGATAGAACTAGAAAATATTATCCTGAGTGGGGTAACTCAGACCTAAAAAGACATGTGTGGTATATACTCACTAATAAATAGATATTAGCCAAAAAAAGTACAGAATACCCAAGATACAGTTCACAGAACTCAAAAAAGTCAATAAACTGAAAGGCCCAAATGAGGATGCCTCAGTCCCATTTGGGAGAGAAAAGAAAGCAATCATGAAGGGGGTGAGAGGGACCTAGGAAGGAAAGTGGATGGGGGTTGGAAGAACCTAATCTGGTATTGGGTAAGAAAAAAGGATGGAAAACCTGAGGGCCAGAATAAAGAATGTAAATATGCAACCTCAGAAAGTAGGAGGTTGATGGAGGGCCTCCAGAATGCACTAGTGACCTGAGACGTGAGAGACTCTCAGGACTCAATGGGAGGTACCTTAGATGAAATGCCAGAGAGTAGGGAGAGGGAACTTATAGACCCTACCTCCAGCAGAAGACAGGGCATCAATTGAGGGAGGGGACTGCCATCCCACAGTCAAAACTCTAACTCATAATTGTTAGAACTGCAGGGATGGAAAAGGAGAGGGGCCTGGGGAAAAGAAGGTCCTATGACAGACCCAAAGTGGGATCCAGCTCAAGGGGAGGTTCTAAGGATGGACACAATTACTAAGGCTATGGAATGGTCACAAATGGCTTCCTTTTTCTATTACATTATCACCAGCTTTCTGTTTTCCAACTTCTTTACTGACTAAACTTGGTTGTCCAGGAACTTGCTCCATAGACTGACTTTTAACTCTGGGATCTGTATGCCTCTCTCATAAGCACTGGGATTAAAGTTGTGATCCACCAAGCCTGGATTTAAGTTTGTCTTCATCTGGAACTTGCTCTGTTCTAAGCTGGCCTTGTACTCAGAGATCTACTTGTCTTTGCCTCCTTGCCTGGACCTAAATTTAGCTGGGTGGGATCTTGCCCCAAGGTCACTACTCCCTTAACTCAATTTAATATCATTGAACACAGGACTTAGCTCCATTTCATTTCCTGATATCCCTTTAATACTCAAACTATAGATTATATTTTTCCTTTCTATTCTGGCTATGCGCATTCAAAACACTCTTCATGAGACTTAACCAGAGAATAAAATTATGGTGGGCATTTCTGAGATTTCTTTTGTCAATGCAATTAATCTGAGTCACTTCATTTTAGCTTCAGGCAGACTCTTCAGACAAGGGCACAAAGTAGCCCCATTCTTTACCAAAATACTACAATAACAGTCTCTAGGCCACATGTTGAAATTCTCTACTGAAACCTCTTAGTCCAGGTCTCCACAGTCAAATTATGCTCACTAACAAAGTCTTCTATATTCCTACTAAAGACCCATTTAAAGCATTCTATTGCTTTCCAAATCCAAACTCCCAAAGTCCACATTCTTCCAAACAAAAGCATGGTCATGCTTATCACCGGAATTCTCCAGTTCCTGGCACCAACTTATGTCTTAATTAGGGTTTTACTGCTGTGAAGAGACACCATGACCAAGGCAACTTTTTTGAGAACAACATTTAATTGGGGCTGGATTACAGGTTCAGAGGTTTAGTCCATTATCATCAAGGGAGGAACCTGGCAGCATCCAGGCAGGCATGGTGCAGGAGGAGTGGAGAGTTCTATCTACATTTTTATATGAAGGCTGCTAGCAGAATACTGACTTCCAGGCAGCTAGGATGAAGGCCTTAAAGCCCAAGCACACAGTTACATACCTTCTCCTACAGGGCCGCAGCTTCTAATAGTGCCACTCCCTGGGCCAAGTATATACAAACCATCACAAACCATGTAGTTGTTGTTATAAAAATAGATCTGAATACCAATTTATCCTTGATTTCAATGACTTGGAACAGGATAGCATTTACAAAACCTACACTTTGACATTGATAGCATGTCTACCTCCTGTACATATATCTCCAATGCCTTTACTTAATCTGGCCCTATGAGAGACAATCCCTTACATTTCTGAAAAATTTGCAGTTTTGTAAATTCCAAGAGGTCCTATAAATGTGCATATAGGGATATAAGTAAAATTATAATTTTATGACTATAGCTACATTATTCTGTCTCAATAATGCTATGTCTCTACATCTCTGCAAGTTTCATGCTGTGCGGAGAGTTTTGTTTAATATAGTGATTTTGCCATTTATGGTTATTTAATTAATGTGTTTCTGTGTTTAGTTAAGATGCTGCAGATTCTCTGATGATCTATCTGCCTATCAGGACAGGGAGGTAAGGAAACCTCTGTAACTCATCCTGACTATGTAAAGATCCTGGGCTCTTCTGTGCTATTAAAATGAGTGCAAGTGATGCTGTTCTAGTTCTCAAGTGTAGGCAGAGATGGGCAGCTCTCTCTTTCTCAGAATATTCTTGGGAAGAGTACTCCTTGTTAGAACACAACCACCTTCCAGAAGCAGTCCTTGCCAGATGGAAAGGCCACCTATCAGTACTCCTGTAATCAGCATCAGATGAAATCCTATCCAACATCGAGCATCAACTTCCGTCACACAAGGCAGATATTTTGGACTTCCAACTCACAAAGCTTAAAAATACTTAAAGAGCTTAAAAATATATCTGCAGGGTACAATGGAGGAGTTGAAGGGAGGAAAAGAAAGGGGGAAATTTATGTAATTATATTTTAATTTCAATTAAAAATAGTCACAATCTACATACAGACTAGACTGCCAGTGAGACCAGCACAATTTATTGAAGATGCTTTCTTTTTTCTATTGTATATTTTTGACTTCTCTGTCAAAGATGAAGTGTTCATCAGTATGTGAGTTTATTTCTGTATCTTCAATTCTATTCCACTGATCAACCTGTCTGTACCAATAAATACCATGCAGTTTTTATCATTATTGCTCTGTAGTAGAGCTTGAAGTTAGGAATGGTGATTTCCTCAGAAGTTCTTCTATTGTTAAGAATTGCTTTTGCTATAGTGGATTTTTTGTTTTTCCATTTGAAATTGAGAATTGCTCTTTCAGTGACTGTGAAGAATTGTGTTGGAATTTTGAGGGTATTACATTGAATCTGTAGATTGCTTTTGGTAGGATGGCTACTTTGACTATGTTAATCCTAATAATCCATGAGTATGGAAGATCTCACCATTTTCAAGGTCTTCTTCAATTTCTTTCTTGGAAAACTTGAAGTTCTTATCATACAGATCTTTCACTTGTTTGATTAGAGTTACCTGAGGAAATTTTATATTATTTGTGACTATTTTGAAGAGTGTTTTTTCCATATTTTTTTCTTAACCTATTTATCATTTGTATAAAGGAAGACTACTGATTTGTTTGAGTGAATTTTATATCCAGTCGCTTTGCTGAAGTTGTTTATCAGCTGTAGAAGTTCTCTGGTAGAATTTTTGGGGTCTATTATGTATACTATACGTCAGCAAATAGTGATGTTCCTATTTGTATTCCCCTGATCTCCTTTTGTTATCTTATTGCTCTAGCTAAAACTTCAAGTACTATATTGGATAGATAAGGAGAGAATGAACATCCTTGTCTTGGCCCTGATTTTAGTGTGATTGCTTCAAGTATCTCTCCATTTAATTTGACATTGGCTATTGGTTTGCTGTATATTGCTTTTATTTCATTTAGGTATGGGCCTTGAATTCCCGATCTATCCAATACGTTTAACATGAAGTTGTATTGTATTTTGTCAAATGCTTTTTCAGCATCTAATGAGATGACCATGTGATTTTTTTCCTTTGAGTTGTTTATATAGTAGATTATATTAATGGATTTTTGTACATTGAACCAATGTTGCATTCATGAGGTGAAGCCTACTTGATCATGGTGAATGATGTTTTTTGTTGTGTTCTTAGATTTGGTTTGCTAGAATTTTATTGAGTATTTTTGCATCAATATTCATAAGGAAAATTAGTCTTAAGTTCTCTTTCATTTTTTGGACTTTGTGTGGATTAGGTATCAGAGAGACTATGACTTCATAGAATGAATTAGGTAGTGTTCCTTCTGTTTTTATTTTATGAAATAGTTTGAAGAGTATTTCTATCAGCTTTTCTTTGAGGATCTGGTAGAATTCCATGCTCAAGCCATATGACACTGGGCTATTTTTCATTGGGAAGTTTTTAATGACTTCTTCTATTTCTTTATGGGACTATTTAGATAGTTTACCTGCTCTTAATTTAACTTTGGTATGAGGTATCTGACTAGAAAATCATCCATTTTGTCTAAATTTTCCATTTGTGTTGAGTACGGGATTTTGGTTCTGATGATTTTTTTTAATTTCCTGAGTCTCTCTTGTTAAGTCTCCCTTTTCTTTTCTGATTTTGTTAATTTGGATACTATCTCTAGGCTCTTTAATTACTTTGGCTAATGGTTTATCTCTCTTATTGATTTACTCAAAGAACCAGGTTTTGGTTTTGTTGATTCTTTGTATTATTCTCTTTGTTTCTAATAGTTTGATTTTGACCATGGGCTTGAATATTTCCTGCCATCTACACCTCTTGGATGTGTTTGCTATTTTTTGTTCTATGACTTTCAGGTGTGCTATTAAGTTGCTAGTGTAGGATTCCTCCAATTTCTTTAGGAGGACACTTAGTGCTATGAAGTTTCCTCTTAGCACTGCTTTCATCTTGCACAAAACTCAAATCCAAGTGGATCAAGGACCTCATCCTAAAATCAGATACACTGAATCTAATAAAAGAGGAATTGGAAAGAGCTTGGAACTCATTGGCCCAAGGGTGCGGGGGCGGGTGAAATTTCCTAAACAAAATGCCAATGGTTCAGGCTGTAAGATATGCCCCACCGTAGTATAGTGACATGTGCTCCACTTTGTTTGTAGTGGTCTTATTTGTAATAGACAGAAATTGGAAACAACCTAGATATTCCGCAACAGGAAAATGGATACAGAAATTGTGGTTCCTTTACACAATAGAATACTATTCAGTTATAAAGAATGAGGACATTATGAGTTATGCAGGCAGATGGATGGAACTAGAAAATATCATCCTGAGCGAGGTATCTTAGATCCAAAAGGATATGCATGGTATGTACTCACTAGTAAGTGGAAGTTAGCCAATAAAGTACAGAATGCCTAAGATATAATCCACAGATCTCAAGAAGGTTAACAAGTAGAAGGGCCCAAGTGAGGATGCTTTAACCCCAATTGGTAGGGAGAAGAAAATAATCACAGGAAGCAGAGGGAAGGAGGAGCCTGGTGGGAGAAGAGAGTGGGAGAGAAAAATGGAAACATAATCAGGTATGGTTAGGGAGACAGAGAGAAGCCTGGAGGGCCATATAAATGAACAGAAATATGCAACTTCAGGGGCAGGTAGAAGTGGGGGAACACTTTAGAAAGCACAAGAAACCTGGGAGGTGAGAGACTCTCAGGAATCAAAGGGACAGATATTAAATGAAATGCTCAACAATGGGAAAAGGCAACTCATAGAGTCCACCTCCAGTAGAAAGATAGGGTATGAAGTGGAGGGATGTGGTTGTCATCCCACATTCAAAAACTCTGACCCAGATTTGTTCCTCTCTAAAAGAATTACAGGGACAAAGATGGAGAAGAGACTGAGGGAAAGGTGGTCATTTCAGTGACAGGCCCAACTTGGGATCCATCTCAAGGGAAGACTCCAAGGCCTGACACTATTACTGATGCTCTAGTATGCTTAAAAACAGGAGCCTAGCATGGCTGTCCTGTGTGAGGCCCAACAAATAGCTGACTGGAACAGATGCAGATACTTACATCAAACCATTAGTCTGAAGTTGGGGACCCCTTAGGTTGAATTAAGGAAAGGTCTGAAGAAGGTGAAGAGGAGGAAGATCCCACAGGAAGACCAGTAGATTCAAGTAACCAGTGTGATCCTCCTACAGCTGAGGGCTGATTATATCAGACCCCTCTTTGCCACAGATAGCCACGCCTCTCTCCCTACTTCCTGCTAATAGCCACGCCTCTCTCCAAGGTCTTCTAGTCAGAACTAGAAAAATAATGGTGTGTGTTCTTTCTCATGTGATTCTTCTAATTCTAAATTTCAGATATGGGGATTTGGAGTAAATATAAAAACCAGAAAAGTAAAACCTGACCATGGTAAACAAGAGGAAAGGTGGAGAAGGCAATAGTAGTACTTTAGGTAGGGGAAGGAGAAGAATTCAGAAAAAGAAAGTAAGAATCTAATATATATATATAGATTCATATACATACATGGATTTACATTTATATTTAAAATAAAATTTTGACATCTAGGTTGACCATACTCACCCAAAGAGTCAGAGACTAACAAAAACTTCAACAGCAGCCCTGAGAAACCCTCTTTGGAATTGTTGTCAAGTGGAGTTCAAGATGACACCTCAAATAATATAGGTTATTGCCGTTGTCCTTGATTGCCTGGCAGAGGTTAAATGTAAGACTGTATTGCTGAAATGTACACAGGATTTGGAGCATCAGAGCTAGATCTGATCTGAAAGTTTGCTCCTTAAATAATAATTTGCATGGTACCAGAGGCTGTTGTACAATCTTCTGAAGGAAGGAAGCAGCCAACCGTCATACCAAAATATCATATCTATGCGCTAAAACAATGACAAGTATGGGCAACTATGGGTACAATAGTGACATGCATACTTTGATGGGAACCAAAGGCTCTCTAATTGGACATATGACTCATTAATCAAGAGGAAAATCATTCCTGGCGCTGGAAACCTAACCAATTATCAGACACTAGTAAGGTAAAGAATCTTATTGTATTACTTACAACTGCTGCTTTACTGAACCATCATAATTTCTAACTACATTCAATAACTTATATTCACATGTAAGTATATATCTCACCCCTTATCAAAGAAATATCTTCTTGCAACAGATAGAAAACATTGCAAAAAAGTTCAATCAATGAAGATGCAGACAACTAATGACCATGTTTGTGCAGTGCCAACTGATACATCTACAACAAAACTCTTAAGGCTTGGAGATCATAGAGGAAGAGGGAGTAGAAAAATTGTTAAGAAAGAACAGAGAAATAGGAAATTTTCTGTGAGATTGTAGGTCCTAGAAGTGTCAGAGAAACTATACCCATGAGGTCTCGTCAACTACCTGATAAAAACAAAGATGGTATCAATAGACAAGCTAACATGGAAGGGGGATTACATGGGTCTCAACTCTAGACAAAGTACTAAAAGTAATTAAAAATTCTAAGCACAGGGGACACAGCCTTCTCCATGGACAAACATGGAAATTGGTTACCATTTGGTAGATCCATTACCAAGTAATCAGGCTTGAAATCATAAACATAAAGTAATACTATAGAGACTGGGCAGGTTGTGTTTATATATTTAGGAATACACATACATACACACATATGTATATATGTATATATATATATGTGTATATATATATATATATATATATATGTGAATATGTATAATATGTGTATACAATTAAAAATGTAAAGGCCACAAATTTGAGAAAGAAGAATACCATGGAAGGGTACATGGAAAATGTTAGAAAGAAGAAAGTTTGAGGGAAATAGTATAACTCTATTTTAATTTTAGAAATAAAAGCATTCTTCTACATGCTAACCGCCAGTTGAGCCAGTACCATTTGCTGTAATTGCTGTCCTTTTTTTCCTCTGGATGGTTTTAGCTCCTTTGTCAAAGATCAAGTGACCATAGGTCTGTTGGTTCATTTCTGGAACTTTAGTTCTATTCCATTGATCTACCTGCTTGTCACTGTACCAATATCATGCAGTTTTTATCACAATTGCTCTGCAGTACAACTTGAGGTCAGGGATGGTGATTCCACCAGAAGTTCTTTTATTGTTGAGAATAGTTTTCACTATCATACGTTTTTTGTTATCCCAGATCAATTTGCAAATTGCTCTTTCTAACTCTGTGAAGAATTGAGTTGGAATTTTGATGGGGATTGCATTGAATCTGTAGATTGATTTTGGCAAGATGGCCATTTTTACTATATTGATCCTGCCAATCCACAAGCATGGGAGATCATTCAATTTTCTGAAATCTTGGATTTCTTTCTTCCAAGACTTGAAGTTGTCATATAGATCATTTACTTGCTTAGTTAGAGTCACACCAAGGTATTTTATATTATTTGTAACTATTGTTAAGGGTATAGCTTCCCTAATTTCTTTCTCAGTCTGTTTATCCTTTGTGTAGAGGAAGGCCACTGATTTGCTTGAGTTAATTTTATATACAGCTATTTTGCTGAAGTTGTTTATCAGGTTTATGAGTATGTAGAAGAATGCAAATCGATCCATTCTTATCTCCTTGTACAAAGCTCAAGTGCAAGTAGATCAAGGACCTCCACATAAAACCAGAACACTGAAACTAATAGAAAAGAAAGTAGGGAAGAGCCTCGAGCACATGGGCACAGGGGAAATTTTCTTGAACAGAACACCAATAGCTTATGCTCTAAGATCAAGGTTTGACAAATGGGACCTCATAAAATGCTTCTATAAGGCAAAGAACACTGTCAATAGGAACAAATGACATACAACAGATTGGGAAAAGATCTTTACCAATCCTACATCTGATAGAGAGCTAATATTCAATATATACAAAGGACTCAAGAAGTTAGATTACAGAGAACAAATAACCATATTAAAAAATGGGGTACAGAGCTAAACAAAGAATTCTCAACTAATGAATACTGAATGGCTGAGAAGTACCTAAAGAAATGTTCAATATCCTTAGTCATCAGGGAAAAGCAAATCAAAACAACCCTGAGATTCTACCCCACAATAGTCAGAATGACTAGGACCGAAAACTCAGGTGACAGATGATGCTGGTAAGGATGTGGAGAAAGAGGAACATTCTTTCATTGCTGGTGGGACTACAAGCTGGTACAACCACTCTGGAAATCAGTTTGACTGTTCCTCAGAAAATTGCACATAATACTACCTGAGGACCCAACTATACCACTCTTGGGCATATACCCAGAGGATGCTCCAACATTTAATAAGTATGCATGCTCCATCCACTATGTTCATAGCAGCCTTATTTATAATAGGCAGAAGCTGGAAAGAACCAAGAAGTCCCTCAACAGAGGAATGGGTACAGAAAATAGGACTCCATTTACACAATGGAGTACTGTTCAGCTATTAAAAATGATGAATTCGTGAAATTCTTAGGCAAGTGGATGAAACTAGAAAATATCATCCTGAGTAAGGTAATCCAGTCACAAAAGAACACACATGGTATGCATTCACTGATAAGTAGATATTAACCCAGAAGCTCAGAATACCCAAGATATAATCCACGAACCACATGAATTACAAGAAGAAGGAAGACCAAAGTGTGGATACCTCGATCCTTTTTAGAAGGGGAAACAAAATACCTATGGAAGGAGTTGCTGAAACAAAGTGTAGATCAGAGACTAAAGGAAGGACAATCCAGAGGCTGCCCCACCTGGGGATCCTTCCCATATACAATCACCAAACCCAGACACTATTGTGGATGCCAGCAAGTGCTGGCTGACAGGAGCCTGATATAGCTGTCTCCTGAGAGGCACTGCCAGTGCCAGACTAATATAGAAGTGGAGGCTCACAGCCATCCATTGGACTGAGCACAGGGTCCCCAGTGAAGGAGCTAAAGAAACGACCCAAGGAGCTGAAGGATTTTGCAGCCCCATAGGAGGAACAACAATATGAACTAACTAGTACCCTCAGAGCTCCCAGGGACTAAACCACCAACCAAAGAGTACACATGGTGGGACTCATGGCTCCAGCCGCATATGTAGCAGAGAATGGTCTAGCAGGTCATCAATGGGAGGAGAGGCCCTTGGTCCTGTGAAGGCTCTATGCCCAGTATAGGGGAATGTCAGCAGGTGGGAGAGGGTGGGTTGGTAAGCAGGGAGTGGGAGGAGGGAATAGGGATTTTTTTCAGAGAGAAACCAAGAAAGGGGAGAACATTTGAAATGTAAATAAAGAAAATATCTAATTAAAAAATGAAATAAAAGCTTGTTTTTAATTGTCATGGCGAATTGCGGAATATAAACTGAACTTTAAGCACAATGGAGATTATATCAAAACAGACAAATGATACTTTTGAAATATCTAAACATTCAGTAAACGAATCCTTGAACTGTAAGATTCATAAAGAATAAAGACTTTTCTCTTTGGCCTTAAGAAAAAATTAAAAAGGGGACAGTCTGTGAGATGGCTCACTGGTTAAAAGCTCTCATACATCACAGTATTTTCCACAGTATTTGAGTTCAATCTTCAGCACTCACGTGTCAGCTCACAATCATCTGTAACTCCAGTCCCAGGGGACCAATGAGCACCATGCACTCATGCTTATACGGTGCAGATACATATGCAGAAAAATTCACATAGCCAAACACAAATAAATAAAATAAAAATTTAAAAATATGGAAAAGAAATACCCAATTGTACTCAGTCAACTCACAGATTCACACTATATAATTAATTAATTCATGAAGTTTATTTCATTTTTACTATGTGTGTGGTTATGTATGTTGATAAAAGCAAATCAATGTGTATGCTGATATGAGCAATCAATGTAAGTGCTTCTGGAGACCAGAAGAGAGTATAGGACTCCTTAGAGTTAAAGTTATAGGCAGTTGAGAGCCACTCAGTATGGGTACTAGGAGCTGAATCTATACCCTCTGGAAAAGTAACAAGTGCTCTTAACATCTGAGCCATTTTCCTCAGCCTCCTACAATAAATTAATGGTATAAGCTATTTAAAAGCAATGCATAAGTAGAAATTGTTGGATAAATTGTAAATCAGCTATAAAATTCTCATAAAATCAAATATTGTCTTACTATAACAATATAGTAACAATATAACAATAATATCTAACAGTAACATCTCACCCATTGGTCACCCTCTCTCTATCTTCTACAATCTTTACTTGTTCTGTGTTAATCAGTAGTTGTCCTAAATTTCTATGACATCATCTAGTACTTCTCTCTTAAGCCTGGCTTATTTCACTTAACATAGAATTCTACAATCTTCTCCATGTTGCTGCAGTTGAGAGGATTTTGTGGTTATTGTTTTTGTTGTTGTTTTTGGATGTTTGTTTTGTTTTCATTTGTCTCTGACAATCTATTATGTGTATCATTAACATTTTTTCATCAATTTAATAGTTTAGGAACAGAATTTCATCCTTTAATGCTGTTAATAGTGCTGCAGTGAACATGGGAAAACAAATGCCTCTTTAAAATACAAATTTCACCTCCTTTGAGCATATATATACATATGTCTGTATATATATGTATATATATATATTCATATAGTAGGTGTATTTCTTTATTTCATAGAGTAGGTGTTTTCTAGAATCTGCCATACTGTTTTCAATAGATTTGCACAATAATTGACTTTGTCATTATCACAGTGTTTATTGCAGTACTGGAATTCCCAAGATGTACAAATGAAAAATGATGATTAAATATAAATGTTTTATTTGGATACTAAAGAGGACAGTTTAGAGATGAAAGGAAATGGTTGCTGGATCTTGCCTCTGCCTTGCTTTGCCCCTTCTTAAACAAGAGGCCACAGTCTGCCAGGAAACTCAAGGCGGTTGGATGTATCTGGCACTGTGGATGCTGATAGATTCCGTTCTGTGCCAGAGCAGTCTTTTGGCTATACCCAAGGCACTGTTGCCCAAACAGAAGAGCTTCTGTTTTAAGGCTGAGCATGGCAGCTTTTCCAGTCTTTCGCCTTTCTTTTACCATTTGAATCAGTAGAAAACATTTCCATATTTTACTTTGTAAAGTATTTTTAAAGAGAAATAGTACCTATACTTATAACCTATGAGATTTAATCAGTTTGCAAGCGTTACAATGACTGACAAAGTTCCTGGTCATTCTGCCATTTGGGATTTCACTGTATTGGTGCTCTTACTAAGAAGCACATTGTTTCCATTAATGCCATCACCCTTTGGGGCCTTGTTGTCTTCTCAATGCTATTTAGAGTACTAATGCACCATGTGCTAAAATCATAGCCCTGGGTACTCAGAAGCATAAAGCAGGAGTAACAGGCTGAATCAGTACTGATCTTGGAAAACACAGTCTGCTGAGACAGAAGTCTAAGAGAAAAAATTGGCAAGAGAAATGAAATTAGCTTCATGGAGAGTGCCTTGGTGGGAATCTCACCAAGGCAACGCTGGATATAGAAGGTGATGATAAGGTCCACTTTTTCCTGAAGACATTTTTGAAGGATTTTGCTATCTATCAGTCAAATGCAGACTGCCTAGATGTGGAAGAATGTCCTTTGTCTTTGGCAATATTTTTACATGTTAAACTTTGGACTATGAACCAAAGTCATTATTTTTTCCAGCTACAGCTCAATGGGAACCAAAAATACGTTTTTATTTTTTACAGACTAAATAATACTTAGTATTATTTGGAAGTTTTCCTTGCCTCAATAAACCTTTTCATGTGTAGTTGGCTCATATTTAAAAAGCTTCATCTGTATTTACTAATAGAATCAATTCACTGTCTGCTATATCTAATTTAAACCTAATCTCAAATTAAATATTCTGTAAAGGAATTTCAGGCAGCCTCAGATGAAATAACTTTAGCAAAGAGGAAGACACACTGACAAAATTATTTATAATATTAGTACATTTGATTCTAAATTCAAATTTGGCTCCTAATATCTAGAGAAATTGAGCAAAGTAGGAAACTTAAGAGAAAGGATAATCTAATCTGATGGAAGATTAATACTTTGGGATACAAGTAACTTCCACTTGTTATAAATTTTCAGTGTTGTCAATTAAATGAGGTACTGAGTTATAAATAGGTATATCTTAGCCTCAGTTATTGTTGTGAAGAAAAAATGATGACCAAGGTAACTTATAACAGAAAGAATTTAATTTTTCTTTTTTAAAAAATTATTATTCTTTAATTTATTTTTACAATCCAGTCATTATCCCCCTCCTTGTCTGTCTTCTGACTGTTCCTCTTTCCATATCTTCTCCCCATCTCCAAGATGATATCCCAATCTCCTCCCACCACCCCATCAGACCTCCTCACTCCCTAGGACTTCCAGGGTTTAGTGCATCTTCTTTGCCTGAGGCCAGACCAGGCAGCTTTTACTGTATATGTCTTGTGGGAATGATGTAAGCTGCCTGGTTGGTGGCTCAGTGTCCAGTTAGTTGAGACTACTGGTCTTTCTATGGGGTTACCCTCCCCCTCACTTTCTTCCAGCTTTTCCCTAATTCAACCACAGGGTCTTCTGTTCATTGGTTTGGTGTAAGTATCTGCATCTGATTCTTTCAGCTGCTTGTTGGGCCTCTTGGAGGGCAAGCTTCCTTATAGTTTCCGAAGATGAGTCCATTTCTATCATGTTGTGGAGTATGGAAGCAAGTAGGCATGCATGGAGCAGGAATGGTAGCTGAAAGTTTACATATAATCCACAAATTGGAATCAGAGAGCGAGAGAAGGAGACTGGGTCTGCCATAGACTTTTGATACTTCAAAGTTGACCTCTAGTGACACACATTCTTCAAGAAGTCTACACCTCATAATCTTTCCCAAAAACAGTTCCACCAACTATGGAACAAATAGTCAAATATTGATCCTATACAAGACATTTTCATTCACATCACCACAGAGTAGCCACCAGTGGCCACAGATTACTGGGTTCCTGAAAGGAAAGCTGGGGCTGAATGGCAGACAGTGAGAGAAGAATGTGAACAAGACAAAGTTTCTAGTCAAGGACCGATGTTTACTGATGAGTCTGAGCTTAAACCCATCTGCCGCTATGCCAGAATCTTGTCTCCAGGAAAACAGGCTCAGCTGCTAAGCAGGTAGGGACTCCTCGTAGGAATCTGCAGATGTGGCAGGACAACAGACTTCACCTGGATCAGAAGACTCTACATGGGCTGGCTAGCTGTGGCAAAGACAAGGTCTGATTCAGCCTGCTGGGGGAAGGCACACCACAGGATGGAACTTTTACATCAGAGTATATTATGTGGAAATTTAATGTTTATATTCTGGAATGACAGCAATAATATGAATTAATCTGCAGAAATAACTCTTTCTACTTATACCTGTTTTTTGTCTTCACTTGGACAAGTGATGTGGACCATCACTGTTCCTCATACAAGAATATACCCAGAGAAAAATTTACCAGTGATGGATATTTTTATATCTGTTTGACATAAGCTACAGTCACTTGGGAAGAGACAACCTCAACTAAGAAAATATATCCACAATTTGGCCTATGGCAAGGCCATAGGACATTTTCGTGGTTAACAATTGATGTGGGCTCATGTCTGTTGGTCCTGGGTGGTATAATCAATCTGAGCAAGCTAAGGAGAACACACCAGTAAACAGTGTTCTTCTGGAGCCCCCGCTTCAGCAGCAGCTTCTTCCCTTGACTTCCCTGAATGATGGAGTCTAAGCTATAAGATAAAACAAACCCATTTCTCCCCAAGCTGCCTTTGGTCAGGATCATAGTATGCAATCACAATAATAGAATCCCTAACCAAGACACTACTGCTAAAAAATTGTCAATATTTCAAAAACGTGTACAATGATTTTGATAGAGAATAGTTAATATCTGAATTATTAATTCTAACACACTTTAAAATTCATGATGAAATCAAATTGCTATATTCATCAAAGTGTTAGGTTATCCCAATATGGATTCATCAACCTAATAATCCCCCAAATCTCCTATGATAAATGTATGTTAATCATTAGCTTAATTCCTAGTCTGAATTAGAATACAACTTACCATTTTGACAAATGACCCTTCTGTAGATGGTTTATGTAACAAAAGGTCTTTACCAAAACTCCAGTTGAATCATTTTCTTAGAAGCAGCACTGCCTAGTATTTTCTCATTATACTTCAGGCTGCGTGGGACAGGATTAGACACAAGTGATGAATAAATAGTGGGTGATTTATTACAAGTGGGAAGAGTGGAACTTCATTCTTCACTGAAATGTAGACTTCATCAATAGGTTTCCATTAATTGTGCTGCTCTCACTCACTGATTAGACAGTTAAAGAAGATCTGTGGCTATGGCATTCCTTCAGACTCAGGACAGTAAAGGGAAGTGCATGATTTTCATTACAGAAAAGATATGGGTATATATGTGTACATCTAATAAGATATAATTAATGCATTAGGATAAGAAGTAAATATGTTTACTTATAAAAGTAGACAGATCTCTTAGATCAGATCATTCCTTCAGGCTAAAAATTCAATCCAATAGGAAACATTTGACCTCAGGAGAATTTCCTAACAGCTAGTCATAATTGCTGGAATTTTTCTATTAGTTAAATGCCACTGTTTGCTATAACACTGTAAAATGCATTTTCCAGGAGAATGTGAAGTATTCTTTCAGATTTTGCCCTTCTGGATTTTATTTTTCATCATCCTTTCTACTTTCTACTTTCAATTTTTCTATTGTAGAAAAATAAAGATGTCTTATTGTCGCTTTAATGATATGTTTTAGCATCTTGTCACACATATTTTCACTCTTTTTTTCATGGTCTTAAGGTGTTTTATTGTAGGAAAGAGAGAGAGAAAAGGTAGAGAAGTAGAGGCCATCCATGGCCATGTGGAGAGAGGGGGAAGGGAGAGATAAGACAGGAATAAGAGGTTAAGAGAGAAGGGAGAGAGAAAAGAGAGAGCCATATTTTCACTCTTAATCTACTTCCAGGAGGCTAATGATATAGTATTCTAGTTAGTTGAGTCAGTTTTGTACCTCTCCAAAGCTAACACACACAGACTTCCAAAGAGTAAGAAGCCTTCATTTTTCCTCAGTATGCAACTGAAACTTCACATTTCAGATACACCCTGCTTCACAGTTGAGTTTCTCGACTCACAAATAATCTTACAGCACTGCAAAACTATTGGTCAGTTTGTTCTAAACTCTCTTTCAAATACCTAATACTCTAAAACACATAAACTCAATTTGCCCATACATTGTTCTTCTTTCCTGTAGTGACACAACTCAATTATCAATAGATTCTTTTCAGTAGAAGATTTTTCTCAATAAGGAAGAGGCAGTTGTTAGTTCTGAATGGCCTCAGGGCCCAAATTTCTATGACTTTACTGTCTGTTTTGCACTCATGTGTTTATAGATTTTCATTCATGATTTCACCTGCTATGCTTAAATTACATTCAGATGTAGGTACATCTGAACTGAAATGCAATTGACTCTTTGAGAATTCTCCTAATTTGTGGACCAAAGAGGAATAATTTGTTTTCCTTAATTTTCTCCTGAATAGATTGTGATACTTCAATGTTTGACAGGGGAGAGTGGGGTGGTGAGCAGGGGTAGGGGGGAGGGAACAGGGGATTGTTTTATTTTTTGTTTTTGTTTTTTATTTTTATTTTTTTCTTATTTTATTTTATTTTTATTTTTTATTTTGGCAGGAAACCTGGGAAAGGAGATATTGTAAATAAAGAAAACATCTAATAAAAAAAATTTTAAAAATTTAAAGTTTGGAGACTATATTTAAAATTGACAAAATTATGAACAAATAATTGGTTTTAAAGACAGATTATCTCTATATGTATTTATTCATATTCATAGAAATTGAAAGACTAGATAAAAGTACGAATGTGAATTTATTTTAAAAGTTTCAACATGTGCAATATTTAACTTAGATTTAGTCATAAGAAAGTGAGCCAACTCAAATATGTGAGTTTACATAAGAGATATGGCAGTGGTTTTAAACTATGACACTGTCTTTAAAAGTAGGCCAAAATAAGAAAACAATTTTACATTAAGTGAGAACATAAAACCACAGACATTTACTGAAAGATTTTGGCTTGTGTCCTACATCAATCTATCTCAAATATAAATTGTCTCTTCAAAAATTTTATATAGTTTATTATGATCTCTATGATAGATATTAATATTCAATGTATTAGTATTTTATGTGTGATAATGTCTTATGTATTACAAAGGAAAAATATCATCGATCTTAAAAATTACATGATGATTGATTGAAGCCCAAATAAGTTTGCTCTATAACTTTCTGTAGTACATATAGTATATGTATTGTAGCTTCTTTATGTATTGGAGTTTATGTTTATATATATGTATTCTAGTTTATATTGCTATAAATTTAAAAATATTAATGATAAGAAAAAAATCATAGCACCAAATCACATAACTATAATTCAGTAATTAGATGTTATTTTACATTTTGTACTTAAATATTTTTCAGTCATCCTTTAGAAATTACTCTAAGGATTTTTCTCTTATATTTCCTTAACAAATATTTCCAACATGAGTTTGAAACTCCATGTTATTTTTCAATATAAATTTGATATTTAGAGCTAGGACTACAACAAATAATGTGTGCGCCTCTGATAAATAATCATTAATAAATTCCAAATTTGTATGTATAGAATTTAAACTGGCTTAGAGAGATAGTTAGAAAAGTAGATGAAGACATTATCAGATAATTGTAAAGGATGAGTAGATAAATGTGTGGGTAGATAAACTACAGATGCATACCAAGCTTTACTGTACAGTATCAATCTTTGTGTAACTGCTGTTATATAGCTATGGATTCCAAAATCTTAGTTTGTGTCATTTAAAATAGAGCTACCAAGCAGAAACACTCAACCCTTGACACAACATTACTTCTATTTAGTAGTTTCATTACCTCCTACAGTGTGTGTGTGAGTGTGTCTGTGTGTGAGTGTGTGTATATATGTAGCATATATATATATATATGTATTATGTTCATGTGTGTGTCACAGTGTAATTATTGAGTATGTGTAAAAATATGCATGTAGAAGACAGAAGTTGACATTGGCTTGTTCATTTTGGGTTTAGCTACTAAAGTAGGCTCTCTTTCTGAACACTAAACATACAGATTTAACTAGTCTATGTGGTTAGCTTATCCTAGGGATCCAAGACTTTACATCCCCAGACCTGTGAATTTGGGTGCTGTTGCTAGTACTGCAAGTTCTCATCCACTTCCTTATACCTTACCTCTGTCACTACTGACTATTAGTAGTCAGTAGAAATATTATCTAGTTTGACATAAAAGTATAATTACCATTAAAATTAACAAAAGACAATGACTAAGTAAAAGGCATGGTGCCATGTTGGATTATATAGAGCAGGTATTCACTGTTTGTAGCATTGATTCATATGACAATATCATGCATTCCAAGGATTTTTGGATCTTAGTAAGAATACAGTAAAGGTTTTGGCTTAGAGAAGAGGAGGATGTGAATGATCCACACACTCTTGTCTATTGACTAAAGCTGTGCTTTGTTGCAGCATTTTCTCTGTCCAATCATATTAGGGCAGTGACAGGCCTGTGATTGGACAGGAATAGAGAAGTGGAGCCAGAAGTTGAGGAAAAAAAAAAAGGGCAGAGAGTAGGAAGGTAGGGAAGCAGAGGAAGATGATGATTCAGACCCTGCATGGTTATACCATCCAGGCTATAGTTTTTAAAAGGTTAGATTAATTGGGTCAAAACATTGTCTTCATCATTTGGCACTGAAATTATTGTGTTGGCATCTTATAATTGTGATCCTATTATAATATAAACCTGATTAGAAAATTAAGCCTTAAGAGTCATTTTTTACCTGGTACTAGGTGCTAGCTGAATGATTGTGGGAGTGTTTAAAGCACTGCATGTGAGTGAGATGTTGCTGCTAGCTGGGAGAAAATAGCAAGAGCCTGCTGGGATACAGTGTTGAAGCAGGATGGTACCGGCACTAGAACGTGGTCCAGCGGGAAAGAGAGTTTGCAGGGTGGATTTATTTTTTAATATTTCCCGTAATAGTGCTATTTCCCCTATTGTTCAATGTAAATAAATAGAGATAATATTTTCTGCAATGGCAATCTTCAATCCACTGTAATTTGTGCTTGAAGAATCAAAATAAATATCAGTTATTCAATAAGCATTTTACTATATATGTACAAATATACAGAAACTTTCAGTGATTGAAAAAGTTTAACAGATTCCAAAAACTAAACATAATTGTGTACCCAAACCAGTGAGTATTAAATTCTCATGTTAGTCCTCACCTCATGAGAATCACAGTCCAGAACTGCAGCATTATAGTTACATCTTGTCTCCTTGGAAGTAACAACAAATACAACATGCAATTTAAATGCTTGGCACCTGGTTTCCTTCTCACCATTCTATTTGAGCTGTGTCCCTAATTCTAGGTGTAACTCTGACATTTCTGTGTTGCCAGCCAAGACAAAAATATATTCATTTTTGTTTGTTCATTTTGGAATGACAATCACTCATTTGTAAACAGCATAAGGAGTCTAGTAAAGTATTTTAGGGATCATATGTTTGTAAAGTTTGTATGCTTTCAAATATGTCCCGACTTGGTGATACTGTTTAACACTTGCCAAAAGGAGAAAAAGTGTTTTCCTCTTATGAGGGAACTATGGGAGATTGGCTTTGTCCTTTGTACTGTTGGCTATTGCTGCTTTCTGTACCTCTGTGTCTTTATTGCCATATCCTTTCTTTTGCTTCTTAGTCCTGATTTTAGCCATACTGATGCTAGGTTTTTAATATCTCGTTGTATTTAAACGTACAGTGTGATTATTTGTCTGATTCATTAACATTTTTGTGAGTTAGCAATCAAACATGTTCTCATTATTTTCTGGGACTGCTTTTATTTTTTTCTTATTCTTTTTGAGATCCTTGTGTTTTATAGATTTGCTAAAAACTAATTCCCTGGTCATACTGTTCTTTACTTTTAATCAGTTTCATGATGCCAGCTCATAACTAAGATTCTTACTTTTAATATAGTTGAACACAATTCGTGACTCAATACAAAATATTATTAGGTTGTTTTTGTATTTATAGAGACACAATTCTCTAGAAGTGCTTGTGTGTATAATTCGAGGAAGATATGATTTTGCTTTGTTCACAAAAAGGTATTTATCTGAGCCTGCAGGAATGATTGAAACAGTATCTCCCCTCATTTGGGCTATTGAATTTGTTACAAGTCAGGTGTATATATAGATGAATACTTCTGAATTCTCTTTTTTGTACCATTTACTTGTCTATTTTTATGAATGTCTACCTTTTTATAATTACTAAAGACAATTGGTAGTATAATTTACCCCATTTTATTTAACTTTAGGATTCCTAGTCTTTGAAAGACATTTTACACTTACAGGCATGATACACACCCACACTTCTGGAATCTTGACTATAATTCTATGTATGAGGCATATTAATTTGATTAAAACTAAATCTGTATTCAGATTGCATCTTTTATCCAAGGTGCATTCTGCATATCTCCCAATTACTTTTTTCTTGGCTACATTTTTATTTCTTATCATAGAAGTATGTGAAAGTGCTCCGATTTATTTTTAGGTCTTTCATGATTACCAATTTTGTTAAAATAAATTTTTAAATTTTTAAATTTTCTACTTTTAAAATGTAATTATAAAAATGTAAGTTAAATTTGTATTAAATATTTTATTCAAAATTTTAATAATTAAGGATATATGTGAATAAGTTTCTACAATAGCTTAATGTGTAGGATGGCCACTTTTACTGTGGGATAAAGTCATGAAGCACAGCCAGTCAGTGCTAGATGACAGCATTCTAGCTAAGGTCTGCTACTGAATAGATTATTTATGGGTATCATAAATTTCAGGTGAGAACAGCATAGTTTATAGCCTTTTTGATTTCCTTCAGTGTCTCTCAGCTCAGCCTGCATGGCAGTTCAAACAGAGCAGACTTATGTCCCCTGAGAGGCTCTGCTAGACCCTAAGCCATGAAGATGCAGATGCTCACAGCAACTCATCAGACTGAGCATGGGGACCCCAATGGAGGAGTTAGGAGAATGACTGAAGGAGCTGAACAGGTTTGAAACTCCATAGAAAGAACAACAATATCAACCAATTAGACCTCCAGAGCTCCCAAGGGCCAAACCACCAACCAAGGAGTATACATGGAGGTACACATGGCTCCAACTGCATATGTAACAAAGGACTGCCTTATTTGGTATCAATGGGAGGGAAGGCCCTTAGTCCTGTGGAGGCTCAATGCCCCAGTGTGGGGGAATGTTAGGGCAGTGAGACAGGTGTGGGTGGGGAAGCACACTCATAGAAGCAGGGATAGGGGGATAGGATAGGGTGTTTGCATAGGGGAAAGGGGGATAACAGCTGAAATGTAAATAAATAAAATAACCAATAATAAGAGAAACTCCAAAAAATAAAAATAAAACTTAGATGACTTTGATGATTTAGTTTCAATTAGTAGTACTTATTACATGGAAAAAAGGCACTGTATTGACTATTCCTCAGATCATGAGCTTGTGAGAACAAGAAAGAGATGAATAGAAAAACAATGATGCATAAGGAGGCAATGCAGTCCTAGATGCAAGATCAGCCAGAGAATATGTGCTTGTCCTACATAGACAAAGTACATGTGAACACACAACACTTACACACATCCAACTGAAGCCTGCAATGTTCAAGGAGATGGCCTCTGAAATTCAAAATAGTTGAAGTCTTATAAATGCTCTAATTTGTATGTGATACTGGGATGAATCCAGATCCACCAGCACATAGGTCAATCTTTACTCACCTGTAGTGTTTGAACATATCTTCTCATCACACTTGAAATAAATCAGAGCTAGGCAGACATAAGGATGATCTCTATAATTTAACTTCAAATAGGCCAAAGACTTCACTGGAAAATTTGAAATGGTCATCATGTTAGAAGGCAAGGTAGGAAACATATGGGAAGATGTTAGTGTAAGTTAACTTTTCATTGTTTTAAGATTATTTTGCTCACATATATGTATTTACATCATGTATATGTATATACATATCTGTTGTCTTCAGAGGAGAGAAGAAGGTTTTGGATAAACCAGAACTGGAGATACAGATGGTTGTGAGATGTCATGTGGCTACTAGTAACAGAACCCTGATCTTCTTCAAAAGCAGAAAATGTTCTTAGCTGCGGCAAGGATTTTCTAAACGCGACTCCCAAATCTTCAGAAAAAAGGCAAATAACTGATAAATAAGACTTTCTGAACCTAAGAGCCTACTCTACAGCAAAGAAAATCACATTGAAGAATTTTGCATACACTGAGCACTTCAACAACAGTGTATCACTAGAAACGTATTATTTAGAATGCACAAAACATCAAGAAATAAAACATGAAAAACAACAACCCAATAAATGTAGGCTATGCATATAAATAAGTAATTTTCAGAAGAAATAAAAATTGTGAATAGATATTTAAACACATGCTCAATATCATTATCCATCAATGAACTTGAAGAAAAAATAGATTAAAAAAAAAAACTACTCTGAAATTTCATCTCACCCCAGTCAAGGTGGCAATCATTAAGAAAAAGGATGACAACAAATACTGGTGAAAATGTTGAAAAATAAAAATATACATTCTCGTTGATGTGAGTGCAAATGAGGGCAGCCTTTATGGAAATCAGTGAGGAAGTTCTTCAAAAGCTAGGAATAGTACTTCCATATGTCCCAGCTAGACCACTCCTTTTCATATACCCAAAGGACTCTATTTCCCACTATAGATATACTTGAGCATCCATATTTATCGATGTTCAATTTACAACAGCTAGGGAATGAAATCAGAATAGTATATTACAACTGACAAGTGTATAATAAAAATGTGGTCCATGTATACAGTGGAATTTTCTAAAGCTGTAATGAAAAATGAAATTTGGTGGTAAGTGGATAGAACTGAAAAAAATTATACTCAGTGAGTATAGGCCCAGAGAGACAAATGCCACATGTTCTCACCCTCATGTGTACTCCAACATAACACTTTAGATTTGTATATTTAACTTGGAGTACCTATTCAAGTCAGGAACATTGAAAAGTTCAGTGGGGTGGGGATTGCCCAATGGGAGTGGAAGGTCCAAGAACACAATGGATATGGAAGTAGAGAGAGAGGCTTATGTTTAGGAAATGAGGGGAGACAAAAAGTGACCTACTGGTGAGCAAAACCACAAAGGTATGTGAAAACCAATGTTGAACATTTATAAAAGTCCCGAGGGCCTCAATACTATACAGAGAACTCTAGGAAACTGAAAAAAGTTGTGAGCAGGAAAGATGCTCTTCCCCATGGAGGAGTACACCAATTTCTTGTCCAGTGCCAAATAATTGACCCTGACAGGTAGCCTTATACAGACTTAACAAGTTATATTTAAGTAGACCTGCATATACATATGCAAAACATTTAGTGAGAAAAGGAGCCATGAATTTGAATAGAGAGGAGAATGCAATATAGGTAGATTTAGAGGGAGGAAGGGAAGAAAGATAGGAGACGGACTGTAATTATATTATAATATTAAAAATAAAAAAGTAAGATAAAAAATAGAAAGAGAATTAGAAAGAATAAATGCTTTGTGGCTAGATAATGCTTTTGCTTGGTAACTTTGTCATTTGAAGTCATCTGACAGGAAGGAACCTCAATTAAGAAAATGACTCCATAAAATCAGGCAATAGGCATGAATAATTATTGATTGACAGGAAAGGGCTTAGTCCATTGTAGGTGGTGTAATCCCTGGGCTGATAGTCTTACACTTTATAAGAAAGCAGGCTGAGCAAACCAGTAAACAGGTCTTGTCTATGGCTTCTGCATCAGTTCCTGACTCCGGGTCCCTACCCTATTTGAGTTCTTATTCTGGCTTTCTGTGATGAAGGACCACAATGAAGAAGTATAAGCCAAATAAACCCTCGTCCCACTACCTTTCATTTTTTAACTGAAGCAATAGAAACCCTAACTAATACAAGTGGGTGGGGGAGCACCCTCACAGAAGCAGGGGTGGGACAGGAGTTTTCCAGAGGGGAAATCTGGAAAGGGGATACCATTTGAAATGTAAATAAATAAAATATCCAATAAAAAATTTACCGCCATTATATTCAAGTTTTCCCTTTAAATTTTATATGCACAAACAAATGTAACATTTGAAATAGGGTAAATGAATGCATGATTTCACAAAGTAGAAAGTTAAGATTCAGAATCCTTGGCCAGGCCTGATATGTGTGATGGCTGAAATTATCTATCAACTTGACTGCATGATGTAGAATCTACTACAGAAACAGAAAGCTTCTGAGAGCTCCTGTAATGGATTTTATAAAGCAAATTATTATGAAGTAGAAGACTTTCCCTATCCAAGGTCACAATATTCTAATGGCAGCTCTCATGGAAGGACCAGGAGGAGAAAAACTTTGATTTTTTTATCTGCTCATCTTTACTGTCATGTGTATGTATATATATATATATATATATA
>NW_022196904.1:151181589-151208965 GCF_008632895.1 Mastomys coucha
ATACATATATATATGTATATATATGTGTGTATATATATATATAGTTCCTTTAGATGATTCTGACTAATACAGTTGTTCATATCTTTATTCATGGACTAAGGAAACAGAATCCTGAGGATTATCAGAAGTTCAGGGTCTGTATGTCCTACATGATATGTTCCATGCTAGCATGCTAGTCTGGATTACAGGATGAGCTTCTTTTGTGCTTAGCAAGAACAACACAATGTTTCCAGTGCAGTATCACTGGGTATACAAACCACATTTAAGGTCAGGACCCATGTCCAACAGTAGATGCTCAACACAAAATGACCTCAATGGTATTTGCATTTTTTTAAAAATCTTACATTGACTTTTATTTGGGCTATTTTTCTTCTTTTTTAAAAATTATTAATCAATTATTATATTTATCTAGATATCAAATTTTGCCCCTCTCCTGGTCCACTATCCTTGAGTTCTTCTCCCCATCTTAGCTTCTCTTCACCACTGAGAGGGTTCTCCTGCTGACATTGCCTGTCCCTGGGGTATCAGGTCTCTAGCATTAGGCATATTCTCACCCACTGAGGCCAGGCAAGGCACTCCTCTGCTATATATGTCCCATAGAATTTGAACCAGCCAGTGGATGCTCTTTGGTTGGTGGTTTAGTGTCTAGGAGCTCCCAGGGATCCAGGTTAGTTGTTGGTCTTCCTATGGTGTTGCCATCCTCTTCAGCTCCTTCAGTCCCTCTCTTAACTCTTCTACAGAGGTCCCTGACCTCAGTTCAAAGTTTGGCTGTGAGTATCTGTATCTGTCTCAGTCAGCTGCTGGTAGAGCTTCTCAGGGACAGCCACACTAGACTCCTGCCTACAAACACAACATAGCATTAGTAATACTGTCAGGGTTCTGTGCCTTCCCATGGGATCCATCCTAAATTGGGTCAGGTATTGCTTGGCGATTCATTCAGTCTTTGCTCCCTTTTTGCCCCTGAATTTTTTATGGACCGTAACAACTTTGGGTTGAAAATTTTGAAGAAAAGTTGTTGTCCCCATCCCTCCACTGGGGTCCTGGCTAACTACTGGAAGTGGTCTCTTTGGGTTCTATCTCCTCATTGTTGGGCATTTCAGCTAAGGGAACCCACATTGAGTGCTGGAAGCTTCCCACATCTTCAGACTCTGGGACTTTCTGGAAGTTCTTCCCAACCCCTCCCCCTGCCATCTGCATATTTCCATTCATTCTGCTGGCCCTCTGAGCTTCTCTTCTTTCTCTCTCCATATCTGATTCCCCCCCCCTTTTTCCCTACCCTTCCCTCCCTCTGTCTTTCATAACCATATTGTTCCCCCTTCTAAGTGGTATTCAATTATCCTCATTTGGATCTTCCCTCTTGTTTAACTTCCTTGGGTAAGGGGTGTATCATGGGTATTCTGTACTTTTTGGGCAATATTCACTTATCAATGAATACATACCATGCATGTCCTTTTGGGTTTGGAGTACCTGACTTAGGATGATATTTTTTAGTTCCACCAATTTGCCTGAAATACTCATGATGTCCTCGTTTTTAATAGCTGTGTAATATTCCATTGTGTAAATGAACCATATTTTCTGTATCTGTTCTTCAATTGTGGGACATTTGAGTTGCTTCCGCTTTGTGGCTATTAGAAATAAGGGTGATTTGAATATAGAGGATGACGTGTCATTTTGATATTGTAGAGAATCATTGTTTTAATCTTAATTTTTACTTTACTGGTATTTTGTTTGTATATTGTAGCTTCAAATTTTGTGTTTTTATGTGGTTTAGTTTGTGTACATGTCTGCATGTGCATATGTTTCTGTTTCTGTTTCTTGATCTTTTTCTTTGTTTTTTGCTTGTTTTGTTTGCTTTTTCTTCTTTCTTTTTTGAATGTATTTTATGTTTGTTATTTTTAAATAGTAGGAAAAAGAAGGAAAGAAAGTGGAAGAGTGGGAAGGAGGAGGATTTTGGGAATGAGTGAAGAAAATCATCATCCTAATAAATTATTTTCAATAGAAATAAAAGAAAAACAAACATCTTAGATAAGGCTAGATATATAGTTCAATGTATAGAGGGCTTGCCTAGCTTTTATAGAAGCCTAGGTTTGCTATGTAGGAGCCCAAGAACAAAGTATGTGAATGCCATCCCAACACTCAAGTGGGCGAAAAAGGAGAAGAGAAATTCAATGATATTCTATTCAGATACTTAAGATTTGTGGCCAGTTTAAGATACCAGAACTTGTTTCAACTCAAATAAATACAACCTCATAAAACAACAACAGCTTGACAAAAGACAGACTGATAACTTGCCATAGCTACATTTAGGATTACCTGAAACATTTATTCATTGATTCAAAATATAACATTATTATCTTTATAATGCCAAACATTGGGGCTACATGAGGGATAAGAGAAAGCCTGTGTCTCTAACCTCCTTAGCAATTCTGTGGAATCTGATAGCCTAAATGAATTGAAAATTACAAATACCATGTAGGTGCTAGAGAAATATATAGTGAAGGAAATCAATTTGGTAAAGACCACTAATTGAGTTATGTAAAGGCTCATATGGCATGAGCAACCCTTCACAGCATACAACAGCACCTTTCACATTACACTGGTGCAGCATCTGTTGAGGTGGGCCAACGTTTCTGTAAAATGAGCTCTGGAATGATGATTTAACTGGAGATCTAGCTCACAGGGTGAGGTATTAATTAGTGCTCGTAACATCAGTCAGCACTTCAATCATCTACAGACGAGACTTTAGTCCTCAGTGGAATAAACAGGCTGTTCAGGGGCTGTAGAAGATGAGTTCTGAAGGCTCTTCATGAAAAATTGATTTAATTGATTTTTCATGTTTATGCTCTAAGTCAGTGTTTCTTGGCTCTTTCCAGTAGGAGGATCCCTTTTTGTTTTTGCCAAAAATATACATAAAAAATGAATTTATGATCATGTTAGATTGAGGTGTTCAAAGTATCAAAGCTCTCATAATATCAAGAACAAAAGGTTTATATTTTCTTAATTAATACTGCATATAAATATACATTTAAAACTATATAAACATATAGTATGCTTCTTGAGTTTCCAGGTATGATTAGGACTAACCTCCTGGAGGCTATAGCCATAAAATCTAGGTAAGAAATATTCACTTACTAGTCAAGGATTGTTTTAGAAAGATCATGTCACCTCTCTCAGTATCAGTATCTTTGTTTGTCCAAGTGCTCACAACAATACTAAATGCCACACAGTATTTTCACCCAGAAATTTATGCTATGTGTGTGTGTTTGTTCATACCCATGTTAAACTCTTTTAGTCATGGTATTTCATCCTAGCAATAGAAACCCCAACTATGTCCTAGACAATGGGCTAACTTATTCATTTAAATGTCAAGCCATCTTTACTTTTAAGCTTAATGAGATTTATAACTACTACATCAATAAAAACAGTACCAAAATCAAGAAATCAAATATCTTACAAACCCCAGATGTAAACTCCATTCCCCTTGCTGTTACCTCTCTTTTCAAATATAACTGCCTTGACTTTTTAATTTTTTTCCTTTTAAAAAAATAATTATTTTACATATTAACATCCCACATGTTGCTCCACAGGTTTTTTTTTGTTTTTTGTTTTTTTTTTAATCACATCCATTTCCCCTTAGCTCCTGAGAAGGTGCATCCCCCTTCCCTGGGACATCAAGACTACAGAATTAGCAGCATCCTTACCCACTAAGGCCAAACAAGGCAGTTCTCTGCTACATATGTGCTGGGGGCCACGGACCTGCCTGTGTATGCTCTTTGGTTGTGGATTTGTATCTGATTGACACTGTTGGTCTTCCTATGGGGTTGCCATCTCCTTCAGTTCCTTCAATTCTTACCCTAATTCTTCCATAGGGGTTCTCAACCTCTGTTCAATGGTTGGTTGTAAGTATCTTCATGTGTCTCAGTCAGCTGCTAGTAGAGCCTCTCAGAGGACAGGCATGCTAGATTCCTGTCTGCAAGCACATCATAGCATCAGTATCAGAGTTTGGAGCCCACCCATGAGATGGATCTCGAGTTGTGCCAGTCACTGGCCATTCATTCCTTTAGCCTCTGCTCCAATTTTCTTCCCTGCATTTCTTTTTGATAGGAGCAATTCTGGCTCAAAAGTTTGAAGGTCAGAGTGGTGTCCTCACCCCTCCATTGGGAGCCCCATAAAACTACTGGAGATGATCACTTCAGCTTCTGTCTTCCAATACTTACCTTGATTTTAAAAAAAATATCTTCAATTAAATCTTCTTTAAGCATATGCCACATGTGTGTAGATGTTTACAGAGTCCAGAGGAAGGTATCAGATCTGCTGGATCTCATGTTACATCTCTCAATGAGATTCCCAGAGTGGGTGTTGGGAAAAAACTCAAGTGCTTTAGAAGAGAGAGCAAATACATTTAACCACTGAACCACCTCCCAAACCCCCCATTCAATGACATCTAAAAGGTAGAGACTACTAAGTATTTTTGTACTCAGTAAAAATGAGACTGTATGCATTTCTCTTTATATGATGAGTGTTAAACTGGTGAGATTCACCTGTAATTTTAAGTTTACTGTATATTGGGAATTTTTATTGATGTGTTCATTAACAATGTGTGATTTTAATAGGGTGCTTTGAAGTTGAATGCATTAAGTTGCCTATAGTGTTTGGAAGAACATGAAGATATAAATGCTTTGTAAATTTTTTGCTAGACAGAATAGTGGTATAAGCCTGTGAGCAGAGCCCCAGCTGCCTGGGACATTGTAGAAGGCATGACATCATCATTCTTTATGCTTTTTTGATGCATAGGTGATGTGACCCAGGAATCAGTATAACATCATTGTTGAAGTTTACATTAACTTTGTCTTATCTCCCTATGCCCTGTTTTCTTCTCTGTAACAAGATCTAATGAGAATATCTCTCAGTTGGGTTTGAGGTTAAGTACTCTATATATTTTACTTAAAATACAGTTACTTTTGTATGACTTGCATTATTCCTGCATATGTTATATATTTAATATTATAAGAAACAAAATTAGCCAATTCAATTATTACATAATTTCACTACATTGGTGTGATTAAACAATAACCTACAATTTAATTTATAATCAACAATAAATAAAGTCTAATTAACTATGAAGAGTTATGTTTAATAAAAATAATGAGAAAATAAGTCAGTATTATTGAAGTTCAGTATTATTAAAGAATTCATACATTGGCTCATTTAAAGTGAAATATACTACATTATGTTTAATATAATCTGGGCTGAGAAGTTAGATGTAAATGGTACTTTAGGTTTACAGATGTTATGTGATTCCCTAACAAAGCTTTTTGTTCTGTAATTTGTATTAATAAACATTTGTAAAAATAATTAATGATAGAAAAATATTCACAAATGCAAGGAAATAGAGCAAACTCTTTCTAGTTTTTCCAGTGAGTAAAGCCTAGGGCACTAACATGGTTTTGTGATGGGTACAATTGTTAATTTAACATCAATATGGCATATGGTATAAAGATTGGTTGGAGATTTCCACTCCCAGTAGGACCAACCACTTTTAGATACACAGATAAGACTCAGGAAAACAGGTGGGGTTTGGCATCTTGACACCTGCCCTAGGTATTACTAGTCCTGTAGGGATTTTTTTTTAAATCAATTAACTGAAAGGGAAATCAGTTTCTATTGTAAAGTATCCCATCTGCAGCACACTAGCATGTAGAGGGCTAACACTGTGACTATTTGAAAGTTTCTAACTACAATGTAAGAGGAGTTTTAGTTTAATTTCTACTGTGGCACTATGGAAATACCTAGACATTACTTTAAAGGTTATTGGATGAGTCACGAATATCACTTGAAGTAAGAATTAAGTGGTTTGTATTATCCTAGCTTTGTTGTATTTTGTGAAAATAAATGTATACAAGTACAAAATATTCAGAATTTGCTGCAATAGCCTCTTTATCATTCTGACATTCATAATTTAATTCTTTGATTTATTCTTTATCAGTCATATCCTTTAGAAAATCAGCTTTGCCCTTTTAAGTTCACCTGTCGATATTTTTATTGTATTTATAGCATTTTTTTTACATAGTAGATCATTGCCAAATTACTGTCCTTGAACATATATGAAACTTGGTGATGATTCTCATGAGAGACATAACCTGAAATGGATATAAATAGCCTTGTGAGGATCATTATTACAGCAGGATGCCACAGGTCAACCTTGTCTTCAGAGTGGTCCATTCTTTCTGTATCACTCTCTAAGCAGTTTGAAGACATCTATCTCTATCCATGTCACTTAATTTCTTCTTCCTCTCTATTTTTCCCTTCACTTTTGAGTTCTGTATAAAAGAAAATATCTTTTTGTTTCACATCCAGCAGTTTTGTTTCAGGCTTTATCTCCCAATTTTGGAGGGAAGGATCTTTTCTGCCACTTTAATTTCTTTTCTGATTGTGAAATATTAAAATAGAATCAAAGCACAAGATTTTTTTAAAAAAAAATATTTCAAAAGTATACTCTAAAAGTTTAAAATGCACATGAATACCAAGCTGCATATCTGTTATATATGTGCAGAGGGCTTAGATCAGTCCTACGAACACTTTCTTGTTGGCAGTTTAGTCTGTAGGAGGCCTTGTGGGCCCAGCGGAGTTGATTATGTAGGTTTGCTTGTGATGGGCTCGGTCCCCCTGTCTCCTACAAGCATTAGTCCCCCTCTTCCTTCAGATTCCCCAAATCTGCCTAATGTTTGGCTGTGGGCTTCTGCATCTGCTTCCATCATCTGGGTGGAGCCTCTCTGATGATGGTTATGCTAGGCTCCTGTCTGCAAGGATAGCAGAGTATCGTTAACGGTGTCAGGGGTGTCCCTCTTACGGCATGGGATTAAAGATGGCTTAGTCATTGGTTGGCTATTACCTCAATTTCTCCTCCTAACAGTGGGAGCAGGTTGCTGTCTCTGACTGTTGCTTTACTTTGAGACCCTTTCCCCTACAGGACTACCTCATCTATCCCCAGTAAGATGCACCTAATCTTACTGCAACTTGATATGCCAAGACTGGTTGATATCTATGGGCGGTTTCCTCTTTTCTGAAGTGAAAGAGATATGGAGTAGATGGGTAGAAGGGGATGTGGGGGAGAAGGACTAGAAGGAAAGAAGTGGAGGAGGGAAAGAAATTTTTAATTAAATAAAAAAAAAAACCCAATGGTATTAGTCTTTGGTTTTGGACCAAAACAAAATACAAAACTCAAAAATGGAAATTTTTAATATTTTATGCTACAAGTTACAGGGTTTTTGTTTTGTTTTGTTTTGCTTTGCTGTACTCACTCATCTGGAGTACTCATACTTTCAATCCTTAAGCTAATTTTATACAATAAAAAATCTAAATTGTTGTCATGTATGTAAAAATAATACAAATAGAGCATAATAAAGTCAGCGGGATATAAGGACAGTCATAGAGGGAAAGTATAGTGCTTAATGCCTATAACCAAAAAAAGTAAGAGATAGCAAGTTAATAACTTAATGATAGACCTTAAAACCTTAGGAAATTAGAAGAAAACAAAGCCAAAGGACTAGACCGGAAGAGAATACACATGGTGGGACTAACGGCTCCAGCAGCATATGTATACCAGAGGATGGCCTAGTTGGTCATCAGTGGGAGGAGAGGCACTTGGCCCTGTGAAGGTTCTGTACCCCAGTGTAGGGGAATGCCGGGGCCAGGAAGTGGGAGAGGGTGGGTTGATGATCAGGAAGAGGGGGGGAGGGAAAAGGGCTTTTTTGTTTTTGTTTTTTATTTTATTTTAATTTAATTTTTTCTGAGAGGAAACTGGGAAAGGGGATATCATATGATATGTAAATAAAATATCTAATAAAAATAAATTAAAAAACAAGTCTTAAGTTAATTAACTAGAAACAAAATTGGAATGATTCAAGAAAAAGGGATGAGAGAGAGGGAATAGAAGGAAAACAATGAACAGTGAAGGATCTCTGAAAAAAAGCATATATTTCCCAGCTTTCTCTAAAACAATTAAAATTGCAAAACTTGTTTAGCTTCTTATGTATTCTGTGAGTTTGTTTTTTTTTTTTATTTTTATCTGAAAACTTGAGGCTTCCATGTCAGAATTTCTTAACTCTTTTGCAGAACTGACTGTGCTGCAAAATATACCCAGAATATATTGTACTGAATGCATGTTTATACTTCTCCTATCTACAAATGAGTCCCATTTTGATGACTACCAATGTCTACTGCAAGCTCCTTTGATTTTTATAATAGAGAAAATAATGTTAAAATGCACAATGACCAGCTCAAATGGAAGTATCAAATTATATCAACAAGAGAATCACATGATACTGTGGAAAGGTCAATGTTGTACACTGTTATCATTGCAAGCCATGCTGCCTTTACCTTTTGATGAGGTATATATTATATATCCTATTTGAACTATGGTTATAGAAAACCTTTACATAACATGATCTATGAGTCATGACAGATTGAATAATCACACCATATAATAAAATCCATCACTTACTCATATCTACATCCCCTATATGGAAGGTCACAAGATAACTCATCATGGATATGGATTTGATGTTGTAAATTAAAATTCCTTTGGGAGTTATATCATTTTTTTATGCTATCAATGCATAGCCAATTAAATGCACTTGCACTGTGCTGGCAAGAATTACATCACTTAAAGTGACAGGCAGTGTGTCTTACTTTATTCTGGTCTTTGTCTCTGAAGAAGTATCCATGAGCTCTGATTTTGCTATCATGACTTAAAGAATGATATTAGGGTCTGTCTGCTTTTTTCCTTGTAATCAGCAAACAATATATAAAGTGTCTTTAAAGTATTAAGATATTAGAATTAACTAATAATATCCCTCATCATCTTACTTGCCTGCTGTGCTTTAAATGTAAGAATCTCACTCTTAGCTAATAATCCATGGAAACAAGAAAATAGTCCAAGCTTTTGTCATCAGATCATCTTTCAGAAATGAAATCTTCAGCACTAATCTATACTCTGTACCATTTTCCAGGAGGTTTAGATCAAGCTATTTCTGAACAAAACACCAATGGCCTAGACTCTAAGATCAACTATAGACAAATGGGACCTCACAAAGTTGAAAGCTCTCTCTGTAAGGCAAAAGACACTGCCATCAGAACAAATCAGCAACCTCCAGATTGGGAAAAGATCTTTACCAATCCTACATCCGGTAGAAGGTTAATATCCATTATATACAAAGAACTCAAGAAGTTAGATTCCAGAGAACCAAATAACCCTATTAAAATGGGATACAGTGGTAAACAAAGAATTTTCAACTGAGGAATATTGTATGGCCTAGAAGCACCTAAAGAAATGTTTAATATCCTTAGTTATCAGGGAAATGCAAATCAAAATGACCCTGAGATCCTACCTCACACCAGTCAACTCAGGTGATAGCAGATGCTAGTGAGGATATGGAGAAAGAGGAACACTCCTCCATTTTGGTGGGATTGCAAGCTGATACAATGACTCTGGAAATCAGTTTGGTGGTTCCTCAGAAAAATTGAACATAGTACTACCTGAGGACCCAGCTATACCACTCCTGGGCATATACCCAAAAGGTGCTCCAACATATAACAAGGACACATGCTCCACTATGTTCACAGCTAACTTATTTATCACAGCCAGAAGCTGGAAAGAACCCAGATATCTCCCAATAGAGGAATGGATACAGAAAATGTACCTTTATACAATGGAGTACTACTTAGCTATTAAAAACAACTTCATGAAATTTGCAGGCAAACGTATGGAAGTAGAAAATAGTTTTATATTGAAGGCATTTCGTTATATGTTCATTGTCTTATAAATTAGTAAAGACATATCAATTAGGCAATTTGAATTTCTAATTAGTACCTGACCTAATCTCACTTGCTCTCCTGACAGAAAAGATTATTACACTAATAGCCAATCAGGTTGTCTTTTTGCTTTCATTAAACTTTAGACAACTCCATGGATGCTTTGAAAAAAGGTTGTAAGACTGCTGATGATTGTCCTGGTTGATAAATAGGTTCTGGGACTGTTTGGAACAGTTTATGACAGATGATTTTGTGTTACAATTTCCAATGAATCATTTGTTCCTTATTCTGAATGTCTATATTTCATTTGGTGGAGAGATGACTGTGGTTGATGCTACCGGTCCATATATGGGATTGTTTCAAATATACGCATTAATAACAATGATTGGCACTAAGAAGCAAGACTATGATTGTCTCAATTGCTCTTTCTAGACTAAATAATCAAGGTGCTTAAGCTTTGAGAATCAGCCAGAAGAATTCTTCTTTACTCGCTCACCTAGTTTAGCCTTATAAGGTAGAAAGTCTTAATTGAGTGGTCAAACATGAGTTTCCCCAAATGCTTCAGGTATGCTGTTCTTTGATGGTCTACTATACTTTCTAGCTGTTATTTTATTGCATGATGGTCCTATCTTTGTGAGTAATTCTTTTTGCAGACCATATTATAGTCTCAGGAGTCTCAGGGTAGTAGTGGGGACTGATTCTGGGCTCAGAATACCTGGGATTAGGATGTAACTAACAAGCTTGGTTCCTAGTCTGAAAAAGAAAACTGACATCTGAAAATTATTGTTTAGTAGTACTCTAAAAACTTTCAAATGCTTCCAGTATAAGAATGGGGAGGGTATTAGAAACATCAAACCATCCTTAGTCATAAACTTAATTTTTATTCACCAGATGTAATTGTCATGGTGGAGGCTTACTGCTAAATGAACTCATCCTTTCTTGCTCTTTCTGAACTCTAGCAGCTGTTCTGTCACAAAGGCATCTCCAGGTTGATTAATTCAAACTAGCTTTTTTCAGTTTCTGACTGAATTGCTCTGCTTGACTTCATAGTAATTCTTGCAAACTGTTCTAATATTCTGGCTCCTTCTCATTCTCTGGCTCATTTTGTCTTCACCTAAAACCTGTCTCTATAAAACTGTACTGGTAAAACCCTCTCTCTGTCTCTTTCTTTCTTTCTCTCTTGTCTGTCTATCTGTCTCTCTCTTTGTGAGCATGTGTGTGTGTGTGCGTGTGTGTGTGTGTGTGCATGTGTGTGTGTGTGTGTGTGTGTGTGTGTGTGTGCTGTTCTCTGTTCTCTTAAGTGCCTCTTTTTCTCAGCTGCTCTCATGTGAGTTGGGTGTATACTATCTTTGACTCATGATAAATAGTTTTCTTATTCATGACTTTGCCTTCCAATTATATATCACTTTCAAACATGACTACTTCCTTTTATAAAATAACCTTACTTTCATTGTTTGGGCTTAGTCATGCATAGTAAGCACACACATATATTCTAGCCAGATTATACTGTAATGCAGGGCATATCAGCATTCCACTTGGGTCACCTAGATGGTCTTTAGATTTTATTTTTTGGCCAAAGCAGCCATACTAATGGTTTAACATTCCTCTTCACTTACTTATGTGAATCTTCATGCAAACAAAACAAAACAAACAAACAAAAGAAGAAAATAAGAACCCACAAGAATGGTACCCAGTCACTGTCAATCAGACTTTGAAAAAAAATGATTATAAGTTCTTTGTTACTACTACCACTCACATTGTGCTCTTATATAGTAGAGTTACATATAGGAATAAAAATGAAGGTGCAAACAAATGGAAAGTGAAAAAATGAGAGTTAACAAAGTGAACTGAGTAAAAATTCCTACCAATAAGCTGAACATGTATACATGCTTTGAGGGCGGAACACTGGGCTCTTTATAACAAGTTAGGGGTTCACTCTTGAGAAAGACTATTTATCCCTCTCTCAATAGCTTGTAATACCTACAACTTTGCATCTAGTGATAGAGCTTTGTGAAATTTGCCAAATCTGCACACATGTCAATTGCCATTGCATTGCAGTTGGGGAGGCATGTTAGAAAAGTATAACATTGAAATTTTATAGATGCAGCTTCCCTCTCATACATATATGGAGAACACAATCTCAGAGCATATACCCTATTCTTCAGACACTTATAATCACCCTGTTCCATTCTTTTTGTGTGATACTTCTTGAGGCTTAAATATAAGATTATGTTGTAAATATATAAATAGGGGTTAGGCACTCAACAGTTCCTTCTATGTCATTTTATGGTTTTCTGTGAATAACCATCTACTGTAAAAAGAAGCTTGTTTGATGAGGGGTAAGAGCTACACTTATTTGTAGGTGTAAAGATAATTATTTAGAATTAGTTTAGAAATTATACTCATTCAGGAAAGTAGTGAGAATAGGTGCTCCTCTAGATTCCATGGCCTCACCATGGGTTCTTGGCTACATTTTAATTCCCTCCTGTTGTGTGCTTTATATCTAATTAGATAGTTGTTGATTAACCCCAAGATATAAGTGTATATATAAATACTGCATTGGGCATATCATGTTGGGCTGCTTATTATTGTAGTTTGTAGGCAACGCAGCTGTGTAAGACACTTGATTGTTTTACTCCATTGATGCCTGTAAAAACCTGCCAATACCAAGAGTTGGACCTTAGGGCGATGAACTTCAGTTTAGCTCCAGCTCTTTTCCTCCAAGCCTAGAACTTCCTTAGTAATATGGCCATCCTTTTCAAGTAATCAAGGCAATCAAGTGCAATGACAAAAGCCTCAAACATTATAGAAGTCCCTTGGACTGTACCTCCACACCTGACCGAGAACCTAAAGGGAAACTTGCTTTTCATGCCATTGACATATTTGAGAAATAGCCTATACTACTGATGGGAACATTATCAACTACACTGTATGGCAGGCATGTACAATATACCATATATTTCACGTACACACATAAATATATGTATTGTAAGAAAGCTAATGAAATAGTCTTACTATAGTCTTTTCAGATGCCCTTAATAATATCTGTATTTTCTCCTTCTTTCTCCGTATTAACTTCTTTTCTCCTCTTCACTTAAGCCCTCCCATCTTTCCTCGTTAAAGCACTTTAGTCCCATTATCCTCTTTGGAACAGCTAGTTCTGAATCCTTCTCTCCATTAGCTTTGTGCTTTCTCTGTTTTTTCAGTTACTTCAGGTTATATATTAAATCTAAATTTGGGAAGCGAGGATCCACAAATAATAGAAAAATATGTTTTTTTTCACTCTGGGTCTGGGTTATTACAATACCTAAGAAATCAGCTTAGATGTCCATCAACTGTTGAATCAATAATGCATATATGGACACAATCAAATTCTATTCACCCATAAAGAAAAAAAATGAAACTTTCGGATATGGTTGCATAAATAAAATTCTATGGTACTTTGAAAATCCCATTTTATAGCTAAAGAGATGGCTCAGAGATTAAGAGTATGTACTGCTCTTATAGAGGACTCAGTGTAGTCTCATGTTGGACAGCTTATTATCTCTGGTAACTACAAATTAAAAGTTTCCAAACCCATTCTGGTCTCTCAGAATACCTGCACATATATGATATTGATGTACTCACATGAATAAAAATAAGTAAAAACTTAAAATGTTTTGTTTCTATTAATCTAGACTATCTAGTCAAACTACTTCTTTCTATCTTCTACATTGGAGGGAAGTCATAGAATACAAAAGTGAATGTGCCATAGTCTATTCAGTTTCAATTTATTTTTATCCCACACAGTATTAGTCAATGAATTAATACTACTGTACTTCTTCAGTCCAATGTTCCTATTTCCTGATGCTTTTTAATAAACCTCAAAAGTACCATTGTCCTGTGACACACTGTGTGGGACAGATGTCCAAGTATATAAATCCTAAGGACCTTTAAGTATGCTACTTTATGTGACTGAAGGGATATTGTGAATGTGAATGAGTCCCAGAATTTATTTATGGATACCACCTTAGACAAAGCAGGTAGATCTGTGTAATCCAAAGGTTCTTAAAAGGTGGGGAAAGGTCTGAGATAAATTTTAAAATGCAATGTTGTTTTCCTTAAAAATGGAGGAAAGAGCTGCAAGCCCATGAATCCAGATAGTCCCAAAGCTTGACAAACAAGGATATGGGATTCTCCCCCAGTCCTTCAGAAGCATGCTGATATATTTTTGATATTTTTGATCAATATGTGGTAGTGTGTAGTATGTACTCAGTAAATATTTTAATTGATAATATAAGTGACACAGTAGGTTACTATTTTTACAGAAATTATTACATTTTATTGTTAAAGAAAAATTATCTTTTATATCTTCCTTTCATAGTTCTTAACTCTAGAATTTTAATTAAGTATATTTATGCAATTTTCTGGGAACTTATAGTACCAATCAAAAAGTAAAAACACAAAGATTCTGTTGGAAGCATGCATTACTTTTCTCAAAACCACTTCACGGTTTTCTATCTATATTAAAGTTGAAAATCTTGTTACACTTCCCTTCATGTCTTGTATGAACATGATCATTATTTCCTTTCTATGTCCTATTTCTTTACAATTCTATTTGAGTATGACTTTTCCCTTCATGCATAACATGGTCATCAGTCACCACCTTGGAGTAGAGGTAACCTTTGTTGGGTAGTCATGACAATGAAATAAGTAGAAGAAAAAAGTGGTAATTAAGTATATGGGAATGTTACTGTGGCTAATGACAACCCCTAATAGAAGAAAAAGGATAGGAGAATACAATAACATCACCTGGGATTCCAGCCTTTCCTCTTGTTTTCCCCCACTCCAGTAGTACATGGTCTTGGAAGATGTTAGAATGTTTACAAAATGGAAGATTAGTTGAAAATGAGCAAACTGTACTCACTCATGATTTCATGAGGGCTTTTTTTTTTGTTGTGATATAGCTGTTTGGGGACATACATGTTTCCATAAGTAATTACTCATGCTTTTTTTAAAGCTAAGTCAAATGAACTCTTTTTTTGTCACTGAGTTACACTTGGGTGGAATTCTTTGCTTTGGCTCCCCAATAAAATCCTATATGGGGTGAAATAAGATATCTTTAGGTTTTGCTAGGAAACGTCAAACAAGAAATCTTTTCCTCTTCATTTCTTTTATGCAGGCCACCTTTTCATGTTGGATGACACATTAGAACATGCATCAGACATGTTCTAATTCTGTGTATATCTCTTTCTAAACTGATATTGCTCCCATAACTTATACAGTTCATGTTTGCAATAATTTCTAGTTGTAGTATATTTTTTTAAAAAGCATTCTCTCAAAACACTATTTAAAATTGTAATTTAGTTTCCTTCCTTAAAATACCATAATGTTCTTTACTTTTCTTTACTAAATGAAATGTATTATATTCTAGAATTATGCTAACATTGGATTTTTAATGTGAATAGTCAGTTTCTGGAAGATTAATACAGAGGTTCATGTCTATTTAATTCAGTGCAGTGTTCTTATGCTTGCCACATAGTGTAGTTACTCAGTAAGTATTTTAATTAAGAAAATAGCTGACACAGTAGATTAAAATTTCACAGGAATGATTATATTTATATTTCATTCTTTAAGAAAAAAATTGACTTATATATCTCAATGGAAATACTGGAAACAACATAATCTTATTAGCATAAATCACCTTATCTGCAATAACAGAAATTGATGTTTTACATATTTAAAAGTCTCATCTTATATTAAATCTTTTGATCCTCATAGTAGGCCTCTAAGGTAGATATTATATTTATCTTTATTTTATTGATTAGGGGGTTGAATTTATATTAGAATGAACTTCCCAGTATATAAGAGAGATTATCATGAATCATGAATCATGAATCATATTGACTTTTCCAATAGCCCCTGCTCCTTAACCTAATGTTTCTCAGTATATAAAATAATTGTATGCACACTATTATGACTTTATTTGATACTTGATAGCCAGGAAAATATTGTTTTGTAGGAAATTCTGTGTGTTCTGTGTATTACTACCTATATTGTGAAGGATTTCTTAGTTCAATAGGAATGATAAAATGGATACATATTAAAAAGGAATACATTGATTTCCATGGTAAGTCTGGAGTAATGTGGCAATGCATGCCATACTAAAAAAGATCTCTCATATGGTAGTTGCTCTGTCCACAAGGATACAGCAATGGTCCAAGACTGTTGGTAAAGATCTGGGTGATATTCCAATCCACACTGGAAGCCTGAATAAGCTATCAGTAATAGAATAAGTAGTTGTAGCTGTTATAAAGAGAAAGTTGCTAGCAAGAGTTATAGCCATGAGTGCATCAATCTAAAATTCTTTTATTATTCCATATCATGTTATTTGAGCTGGTACAAAGTTGTACTCCCAACATTTAATATGGGTCTTCCTGCATCAATTGAAACAATCAAGGCAACCCTCCATAGACATGCCCATAGGCTTCGCCCTGTAATTTCAGGTTGTTTCAAGTGTACAAATTCAACCATCACACCACTATCAAATATTGACCATGTGTCTTCTAGAAACAGAAGAGCTTACAATTCTTATCACATACAATTCTTTCAAACAAATACATATTATCAAGCACTATTTTATAGAAATTTGATATTATAAAATGATGGTAAGACTAAGGAGACACTAAAATTCTGACTTGCAAATAGTTGGGTATATAAGTGCTTCAGTCATTTTAAAAAGCAGTTAAAAAGCAGGCGGTGGTGGCGCACGCCTTTAGTCCCAGCACTTGGGAGGCAGAGGCAGGCAGATTTCTGAGTTCGAGGCCAGCCTGGTCAACAGAGTGAGTTCCAGGACAGCCAAGGCTATACAGAGAAACCCTGTTTTGAAAAACCAAAAAAAAAAAAAAGAAAAAGAAAAAAGAAAAAAAAGCAGTTAAATATATCTAGTAAGGATAGTAAATCATCCTTACCAATATGATGTTCAATATTTGGTCAATATTTCTATAGAAGAGTTAAATATGACTTTTAGTAGAGACAGAAACCCAAATATCCTTCAGTTAGGAAAGAGATAAGTGTGTTGTCAAACATTTATATGAAGGAATCCTAGGCAGAAGAAAAAAAGCTACTTATACATCTTACAACATAGATTAATCTCAAAAGTTTGTGCTATAGAAGCACAAAATTCAAAAAGTACTACCTTTCAAATTCCCTTTGAAGTCTCAAGTACCTCATTATTACATGAAACCACAGGGAAATGATGAAACCTTCCTGAGGTAGAACCATGAGAGAAGTCTTAATGTCACTGGGATTGTGTCCTTGAGAGAAATACATAACTCTGGTACTTTCTCCTTTGCTCTTATTGAAAGCATAAAGGGATTGATTATATGTTGCTATGTCTCTTTCAGGATAAGGTCCTTTAGGTCTGAAGCAAGAGGGTTAAATCAAGGACTAAGATTTCTATATTTGTGAGCTAAAAGAAAGCTTTACTTTTTATATTATTATTGCAGATATTTTTAATAATATAAAGTTGACTAATGCAAAACATTTACAATTTTACATGTCCATATATATATCATTTTATAAAAGTTCATACTATGAGCATTAGAGGTAAATCTAGTAGACACATCCCTATTAGAACAGCATAATTTCTAACTACATCCTAGATATTATGATTTACACTATTATCTACCTTCTAAGTATTATACCCACTCATATAAAATAAAGCTTTCTTTACAGCACATGAAAAACTGCAACTGGAGAAAATACAATAAGTAACATATCATGAGGAGCCCAGCCACAAGAGAAACATTTATGATGCAGAGACTGCATTGATGACTCTGAAGAGAGAGTGGAAATAGTGTAAGATCCAGAATACCAGAAAATGTGAAGTGAAACAGTATCTTTTAAAATGGGCACACAAACAGTACTGGAAACAAGACACTATTAATGTAGAACCACTAGACAAAAAAGCTATAAGGAACTAACAATTGCCCAGAGAAGGAAAATTAGCCTCTCCCAGGGATGACCCTCCTTCTGGGTTTCCAATGCATAGTGATGTCCATGAAATCATAAATATCAGCAATAAAACCTGACTCAGTAAGTTGTATTTATATAATTGTGCACACACACATACATGCATATGACAATTATACTCAAAATTAAGAGATTGTCAACTTAAGAGTAGGGAAAGATGTGGGAGAAATTGAAAAATGGATAGCTGGGAGCAGCTGGAGGGACAACAGGGAGGTGGGAAAGTGATATAATCTATTTAAATTAAAACCATGTTAAAAATCAAATTAAATCATAAGACAGTTTGATTATTATTATAAATCATATACAGACAATAAAAGCTCAATTTATCAAAGCTAAATAATTTGGACACATTAAAAATAAAGGAAAATTACAAGTCTAATACTTTTTAACTATCAAATAAAAGCATTTACTTTGTTAGGCATATAGATACATAGACTATGATGTCTATACCTATTCATAAAATTTATTCTAGACCTTTACATCCTTATTTTTATATGCTTTGGGGAAATTCTTTAGACAACAGACATTATTTTGTCTATGTAATGAACTTTTGTCATAAAAACATCCAAAAACTATCACAAATTTCTATCTTTTCCCCCACTAGACAATATTTGAATTGGTCAATTTCTACTTCCACTTCCTTTATTATAATAAAGTCATTGTAATGTCTTCATGGACCAATGCTAAAGTTTTGCAACTGTTATTTCCACTTTTGCTCTATCTCTGTTTTAGGCTCTCATTACATGATATCTAGAGTCAATTATTTGAGCCACCACTCTGATCCTTAAAAGCCAGCAGTAGCTGCACATTGCATGAAGAGTGAAGTCCGCACTGGTAACTATACATCGTAAGGAACTATGTGATCTGGGCAATAGACAGCAACAGTATCATTTTAAGTCTTTTTTTTTCTCCATCTCCCTCTTCTAGCTGTGCTATGCTTTGATACTTTTCAATACTGTTAAATTCTTTCCTGCTTCAGTGTTCTCTGAACACATGTTTTTCCTCCTGCCTTTAATACCTGGCCTCCCAGCTCTTAATCAGGCTAGGTCTTTGTCAAGCTGCAAACCTCAATGGCATATAAAGCTTTCTTTGCCTCTTTGTAAAGATGTTTTCCTTTGGACATTGATTCTAAGATTACCAACTTCAAAGTATATCATATACAAAGATTTTATGTTTATTTCCTTTTTTCATTACCTTCATACAGATCTACAACATACATTATAGAGGATTGACATTACACACACACACACACACACACACACACACACACACACATATATATATAATTTGGGACCAGGCTCCAAATTCACATAGCTTTATGGAATACTGAGTAATGTCTGTCCTACAGTAGGGCATTTGGATAGTTAGGTTCTTTAATATGGTATATATGTGCATGAACAATCACATTCTTTTAGTTGCATATATAAGTATATGCTTCACTCTCATATATGATTCTTAAAGAAGAATATGAATAAATTATAATGTGACCATGTGGGATAAAATAAGGATATTATATACAATTAATTTCTATATTTTTACTTGTAAATAAATGTATATCCTCATCATAGACTGTTGTAAATAGAAATGTTATCATAGAGACATATAGAATTACATTCTTATAACTTTTGATTTAGAGGCATTGGAAAACAACCTCTTTTATCCTCATAACAGATAATTTTTCTAGAGAAAACTATGTGTCATAAATTCAAGGTTCATTGATTTCTGAAACATTTCATCAAAGTGTCTGAAGTAACACTTGCCCTGTCATTTGGGTTGAAATAATCCCATAGAAACAGTGATTCCTCTCTGATGTCTTTAAGCCTTGTTCCAGCATCATTGATCATCCCATTAAGCTAAGATTGAGGGTCATCTAGCTAAAAGGTCTAAGGGTCAGTTGTCTACAATCTATTTCGAGAATTGTTGGACATTATTGAGTAATTATGAGTATAGTTACGACAAGAGTTGGTCTTCTTTATTAAAAATGTGGATAGAACCAAAGACCCTGCTTTTAGAAATCATGATCTTACTAAAATCCCATTGGACATAACCCAAATAATATATTATCTGTTTTTTAAAGTAACACTGCCAGTGTTACTGACGTATAAATATATTAATTATCAAACTACAAAAAGCATGCAAAGAAACACAGGACATTAATTACTGTGATGGACTTAATAAAATTAGAATGAACATATACAGGCTTCTTCTAAAGCCAGGTATAACATGGAAAACATACATTTAAGTGCCTAAGAATTACAGCTGTCCATTTGTATCACAAGATAATCAATAACCATTGTCACAGGGTCAAAGGAGACCCTTTTATCACTGCTTCCTGGCCACAGGATATCTTCACCATTATATTCCTTTGAATCATCTATTTTTTCCAAAATCCCTACTGGTTCAAGTAATTTTCAAGCTTCTCTATGAAATGCTGTCTCTACAAAGACTTTTCTAATGGAATCAGAAGTTAGACCTTTATAGCTAATGTTCTATTATCTGATAGACAGGTGACATGGTGACCCAAAATTAGATACCTTTCTCATACTTGATACTTAGAATGTTTGAAGCCTATAAATGAATGAGTTATATAATTATTATATAAATTAAATGTGAAATTTTATTATTGTCTAAAAGGAAGAGGGAAGAATATTTGAACATGAATCCATAAGCCCTTACATAATTTAAGAGAAGATAAATCTAATAATGATGGTAGCTTCATTTGCATATTTGAAAAGCTCATATACACTGTTTTATTTGTGTCCTTATTGATTCCTAGCGTATTTACACTGATAACATCTTCTTACAGATATGTTAATGTTTACTCTAGTTCTTTGCTTTAGGTAGAAAAACCAAAGCTCAGTGTTTAAAATATAGTTAATCACTTATACTATCTCAGTAAAACTTAGGAAACACATTACATATCAGTGATCCTGCATGGAGAAATTTAAAAATGCAAGACATGGGTAAATGAACATATAAATTCTACTAACAAGCTACTTTTTAACATGAAAAGGAAGATAAAAATGACTCTGTAGATGCATTGAAATGGCATATTTCTACAAAAATTCTACAAACATATTTCTACCAAAGTGTCTCAGAAATTAAGAGATACTCTAACACATTACAAAAAGAAAATGATAGGCAACTAAAAGGTGACTTGATGTAGGGAATCTGCTGGGGTGAAATGGGAAATACAAATTGCAGGTATAGGCAAGACTTCTAAAACAGGACCCTATTCCTTCAGTCTCATGTCCCTGTGAGTTCCTAATTGTTTTTCCTTTATATGAATTGCCATTTGATATGTTATGTAGTAAAGTTACCAGCAATACCTTTTGGGAATTATAAAATATATGCTCTAATTTATATTTCATCACCATACATACTGAATGTTGCTGTCAAATTGTATTAAAATATGACAGAGGCACTCCTTTTAATTTTTTTATAGTGCAAGAAAATTTTGTTAACTGTTGTCCAAGTGTTTAGTATCACTGTGTGTTGCATTAATACAATTGTCTATTTTTCTTGAGTTAAATTTGTCTAGAGCGTATTTAACTTGAAAGTTCCCATCTCATAAATTAATAGCAGGAAAGAAATTATTATAAGCCACATGAGAAATATTGATGTTTATTGGTGATTTATGAATTTTGCTCATGTGTATCTCATTCATCCAGGTATGAATGTACATAATTCGTCATTGTGTTTGCTTTTCTTTGCTGTATTGTCATGTCATGGTTACTTTTCTCTATGCATTTTTGCCTGGATTTATTGATCTTTGTGAATCTCTTATCTACCTTCAGCTTACTTTGTTGTCATTCTACCATATGTAAGGACATTTTTTTTCTTCTTTCAGAAGAAAATGAGTTTCCAAATGGTGATTTGTAGAATAATAACCTCTCTTCCTTGCTCCCTAAGTAACCTACTTTGCATAGCCAAAGGGGCTTCATAGTTCTCAGTGCATATGTTGAGAACCTAAGATTATTCTTGGTTTTCCAGGTAGCTCCAAGATAATTACATAAATCCTTAAAATGCTAAAAATCTTTCCTAGATGAAATAAATGTATATATGATGAAGAGAGATTTCCTCTACTGACTAGAAAACTGGAGATAGAATGTAGCCACTACCCAGGGACTGTAGGTATATTTTTGAAGTTGTGAGAAATAGGGAAACAGATTCTCCTTGTCTTAGTGTTTTTACTGCTGCAATGAAATAGCATGAACAAAACGCAAGTTGGAGAGAAAAGGATTTATTCAGCTTACACTTCTATACCACTGTTTGTTATCAAAAGAAGTAAGGACAGGAACACAAACAGGGCAGGAACTTGGTGGCAGGAACTTATTTAGAGAGCATGGGGGAATGCTGCTTACTGGCTTGCTCCTTATGACTTTCTCATTCTGCCTTCTTATAGAACCTAGGACCTCCAACCCAGTGATATCACAATGGGCTGGGTCTTCCCACATCAATTGATCAGGAAGAAAATGCCCCACAGGCTTCCATACAGACAGATAATATGAAGGTATTTCCTCATTTGTAGTTCCCTCCCCTTGCTTGACCTTAGTTTCGTGTCAATTTGATATAAAACTATCTGGCACACTTGCCTTGTTTCTCTGGACATAAATACAACATGGATGATATTTCAGTGTTATTCTACTGTAAGATGCTCTGGACATCTAATTTTCAGATATCTCAAATAGAAACACAAATATTTATACTTTTGTGATTTTCTTTCTTATTTTTGTGATTTTTTTTAGATAATCTGCTTATAACAATTTGTTACAATAGCAAGAAAACAGTTTCTTCTTTCTGACATATTTACCTATGCTACTCTTCTTTTCTTTTCTTTTCTTTCTTTCTTTCTTTTTTTTTTTTTTTTTTTTTTGGTTTTTCAAGACAGGGTATCTCTGTACAGCCCTGGTTAACCTGGAACTCACTCTGTAGACTGGGTTGGCCTACTTTTCTATAAATATATATAGTCATATCATAATATCCATAATTATGCAATAAAAAGGTATTTTTTTAAAAGAAAAAAAGCTAAAAGTAGATTTATCTCATTACCCAACTGTTCCACTCTTTGACATATACCCTAAGGTCTTCACAGTCTCCAGAGATTCTTGCTAAATCATTTTTGTTTCCACTCTAGTCACAACACCTGGGAAATAAAAACAATCTATATGTCCTTCAACTGAATACTGAATAATGAAAATGAGATATTTATATATAAAATATATAAATATTGGTTTTATATTCAAGTGTACAGACTGGAGCTAAGATCTACAGATAAGAGAGAACAATGGCATTTGTCTTTCTGTGTTGCCAGTATATTTTTTAGTTCCATTAATGTACATACAAATTTCTTTCCAGCTCCATAAAATTGTTCCTGTCTAAAAGAACTGCAGGAACAAAAATGGAGAAGAGACTGAGAGCAAAGAGGTCCAGTGACAAGTCCAATTTGAGAACCATCTCAAAGGGAGGATCCAAGATCTAACACTGTTACTAATGCTACAGTGTGCTTACAGACAGGAGCCTAGCATGACTGTTTTGTGAGAGGCCCAACAAGCAGGTGACTGAGATTGATGCATATACTAACACCCAACCATTAGACTGAAGTTGGGACAACTGTGGTTGAATTAGGGAAAGGCTTTTAGAAGCTGAGGAGGAGAGAGATACGGATACTGGAGGTGTTGGAAGTAGAAGAAAATGGGTGAAAATGTGTACATACAATATTTATGTTTGAAATTTTATGTATATCTTTCATAGATAGCCTATTGTATTATTTTCTAAGTTTCAAATTCTTTGGCAAGAATGACTTGATATGAAGGTTATAATTCTAAATATTTTTATTTTCACTCAGAATTTGTATTGAAATAATCCATATACATGTTTCTCTATTCGTTATTAGATTTTCTTCTATGAATTTGAAAATTGTGATATTCATTGTTATGATTTAGCTCATCTTGAGTTTGTTTTCATTTGTGGTATTTGATGAAGAAAAAAATATCATCATTGACAGTGCCTGGACTAATCATTGAATGTTTCATCATTCTTGTATGATTAGGATCACAGACATCTTAATAAGCTTAATTCTAAGCTATGCTTGTGTCTGTGTCTGAGCTCTCCATGCACAACAAATACCTCTATCTTGTTGATACCCTTTGTCTCTTGCCACTAATTTATAATTTATTTATTACTTAGGATAAATGCAATACAATTCTCCTTGAATAAAATCCAAAATAGTTTTGTTAATGTTTTTCTATTTCACTTCTTATTAAAACTTCAAGTCGTATAAACAGTTTTTAAACATCATTCAGCAGTGTTTTCACATTCTTATTGAAGTTGTCTAAGCAATATGGGTTTATATAAATGGATAATTATACTTTCATTTCTGTTTATAGTATCTCTATTCATATATTGGAGTGTTTTATATTATATATATATATATATATATATATATATATATCAGTAGAATTTTAGTTTCTTTTCCCTTAAATTTCTTCTAATAATTCTTGTTAGTCTTGGTTCAAATGTATTTTCAACTTTAGATGCTGTATTAAGATATTTTATCATATTTCCATTTTACATCTGTAGCTATATGGACATATATATGCATATATACATATATGTACATACATATGAGGATGTGTACCTAGATTTATATATATAAATAGCAATGTAGATGCAATTATGAATTTTGACGAGCATATGTGTGTACTCTCCACACTCTCTCTGAGTACATGCAATTTTATGTGATTCTGCTACATGTATGACATTTTCCTTAATAACCAATATCCAGCGTCTATTCTCTTTCAATTATTATACATTTATGTACTTTTTATATAAGATTGACCTCACTTAGACTTCCAGTTTCATGCTAAATACTCAATCTTTACTTTTTTGGTAGCCAGTCTATATTTAATTTGTTCTAAAACCTCAACCATTAACATTGTGGATTTCCTTTTTGTATAACAAATAGTTGGTATTTTTAAATGAGTTTCATTTCATTTCTACTATAGAATTGGTTGTAAACACCTCTTCTTGTTTTGTAATTTTATCTTTTCTCTACATATGCTATACTTATATTTTGCTCAATTTGTGATTCAGGTGAGTCCCAATAATAATAATTCTTTTAAAATATTATATTATTAGCTATTAGCTATTATAATTAATTAGATATTGGACATTATAAATAATAACAATAGACTTAAAATAACTTGACTTATATAGAGGTCTCATTTCATTCTTGAAAGTTTAAATGTTTATCCATTTATTACATGCATTACTGTGTATTATGGTGATCATTTCTCATACAATAGTGAGACTGTCTTTCTTAGATACTTATCATGTTACTCAATACAGACTTTTGCCTGATTTTTTTTTGTATTGTTCTGATCTAGTTTGGATGTTGATGATATACTAACTTCTTAAGGCAAATGTGTTTTTTCTAAAATGTTCTAAATTTAGTATATAGATTATCTGCTGAATAATGAGATATAGTCTGTTAAATAAAATATTTGACTCTTGTTTGAATGATTTCATATTAAGTGGATGGTTAGTAGATAGCAGATGAAATAATACATGATTTAAATCGGTTCTGTAATGTAGGGAAAAGAAAATAAACATGACTGGGAAAGAAAGTTATGAGGACTTATTCTGATGCAAAACTGTATTTCAACAGAGCTCAGAAGTAGCTCATCTACACTTTTTTTATTTAGTTTATGAGTTATATGGATTTCTGTATATTTCTTAAAAATAGCTAAATGAATATTAGATATTAAGCAACAAAATGCCCGTTAATTTGAAAGATAAAACATTTATTAATTATGGAATGATGTCTGATAATGACTTAGGATATATAATTCAAAATACCAGTTAAGAAAGAGTTGGGAAGAAACCAGAACTTTACCTACTTCTTACCTCAACATAGTAAAGAAAAATTCTCATCCAGTTTTACAATATATTGATTCCTTCAAAGATGTAGAATACTTAACCTAGAGTATTGCTTCACATAGATCATACATATATGGATATTTAATACTGTTCTGTTGTCTTTGTTCCATATCCAAACTCATGTAATAGAATTTGAATATGCATTTACTTTCCTTGGGAATTGGCATTTGAGTAGATTTGCCCAAGACAACAAATCTTAAGACTTTCATGCAGGATTGAAAATAATCTTCAACCTAAATGAACATGTTGCCATTTCAATATAGTTACAGATGCAGGCAGTCTGCACATACACACATGGGTGCCAGCAGTCTGAGTTCTGTATCTAATACAATTTTCTGTGTTTATATACAGTTTGTAATAAAATAGTTTCTAATTAAAATCAATGTTTTGGATTTGCATGACTGTGATATTAATTCTGTGTTACCAACTGAGCTGCAAAGAACAAATCCAATAATTTTAGTTTCATTTGCATTTTGAGTTCTAAGATACTAAATACTGGCTATATCTACCTATCAAATTAACACTTTAAAATCAGGCTAAGCACAACATAAGGTCTATTCATTAGCAACATTAAAGTAAGAGTGAGAGAAGGCCAGGCAACATATATAATCATAATCAATATGGCCGTTGTGAGCCTTGCTGGGCTTGTGTGAAAGGGCTGTCTGAAATGTGCACTGAGTAAACTGTACTGTCACCCGAAGCTCAAGGTATTTCCTGAACACATCTTCCAGATGGAATTCTAATTGTTGGAGCTTGTGTACATGTAGAGTCACAGTGTGACTGGGAGATTATGACTGTGTAGTACGTGGAATTCTCAAAGTCCCTCATAGGGTGTTGGAGACACTTGCTTCAGTGGGTAAGTCACATCTAGATGTTCCATAGGGAAGGGTTTGGATAAAAATTTCTAGGTCAGTCATATCAGGATGGAGAAGATGTGAAAACAGAAACAGAATAAATATACTGAATAAAATTAGATAATCTATATTAAAAATGTATGTTTCAGTGAGAGAAAATTATAGTAATTCACTCACTTTACTTACACCCTACCTAGCTAAATATTTTATTTATGCATTTGATACAAATGTGATAAGTTCATATGTATTTATAAAATACTATGCCATTAAAATGAATGTTTTAAAGCATGGAAGTTTTGAGCAATAGAAACATATACTGCCAGAATCACAATATTAATATGTATATAATAATAAATATACACATATGTTAACATATGAATACATATATATCCTTATAAATATATATTATTAATTATTAATTATTTATTTAAGGCCATTTAAAATGACAGGATGAAAGAATAGGAGAAGTAGCAAACCTACTACACCTCTTTAATAGTTAGATATTGTTATAATTTTCAGTACCTTAAAGATATTTATTTCTCAAAATTACATTTTATGGACAACTAATGAATACTAAGGGCATTGCATATTTGTAGGCATAATAAAGCCTATTGACCAGAATATTATAAATTATAACTAACTCATATTGAGCAAATATAAAATACATAGTCCTTGGAATGTACATTTTCAGTACCAAGTTCTTTTTTTTTTCTTTTTTATACTTTTGAAATATCTAAGCTGTTCTTTTTTTTTTT
>NW_022196904.1:151209520-151210054 GCF_008632895.1 Mastomys coucha
CTTTGTTGTTCTCTTACAAGCCACCTCCCTAGTTAATTGTTTCTTTGGGTATATAAATACTTTTGAAATATATAAGCTGTTCTGCAAACCATAGTATAGTATAAAAACATGAAATAAACAATACTATTAATAGAGAAGCTGAGATAGGGGAAGCAAGATTTCAAGACCCTTATGTTGTACACAGCAAGACACTGTCACAAACAAACAAGCTGACTGTATATAGATTCTACAATGTTGGAACTATTTCTCCAAGTACCAAATTAGAGAGATCATTGGATGACAATCATCAAATTTCCAATTCCTCATATTATTGGATTTCAATCGATTAGGATATGTCGGTAATATTAATTTTTAAATTAATATATTAAAAAAAGTAATTGTCACTTCCTGTTTTTGTCGTAAGAGGTGGAATGGAATTAGGTTTATGTGGATTTGTTGAAAGATTACCTTCTTGCTTCTTCTAGGTTGTAGTTTTGCTCCTTATGTTAATGTTTGTTCTATTATCCTTTGTAGGGCTGGATTTGTGGAAAGATA
>NW_022196904.1:151211238-151227304 GCF_008632895.1 Mastomys coucha
TGTGTGTGTGTGTGTGTGTGTGTGTGTGTATCTGTATGGTCTGTATGTATACATGTATACATATTCATATGTGTATACCTATGTGTGTAGAAAAGTGGGCATGCATGTGCTTGTAGTAGCAGAGGCCTGAATTGGGTATTTTTCTTAATTACTTTCTTTATTATTTTAGATAGATTTTAACCCAGTTATCTTTCTATTTCTATGATAAAACACCATACCCAATGCAACTGGTGGGGAAAAGATTTCATTTCAACATACACTTTATCATCAGGGTAGAAACTCAAGGCAAGAACTGAAGCTGAAACCATAGAAAAATGTCACTGGCTTGCTCCTTACTTGCTCAGCATGCTTTCATTTATGATCCAGGTCCACAACCCAGGAGTGGGTACTGCCCCAAGTAGGGCTTGGTCCTTCTATACCAATCATTAATCAAGAAAATATCCATCAGACTTACCAACAGACAATCAAATGGAGACATTTTCTTAGTAGAACTTCCACTATCCAAATGACCCTAACTTGTATCTTGCTAGCAAAAAACTAACCAAGACACAAATAATCTCTCCTAACACAAACCTTACTGATTTTTCTAGACAGGATGTTCAAACTTGGCCTGAGGTCGGGGATTACCACTATTTTGTTTTTACTAGAGCTGAAATTAGAGGTGCACATTACCATGACAGTTTTAAATGGATGCTACGGATCAAACTCCAGTCCTCTTTGGGAATCTATCATGTAAAGATATATAGCAAATGATCTAGATGCTTTAAAAACATGGATCTGGTAAATGTGACAGTGGAAAACCGTGACAACTGGAGTGAACCGCTTGCTGTTTAAGCCATTAAAATTTGACATCACAGGTAAAGCAAAAACATTAAATATGTAACCAATGCATAATTTTTGAAACATATTACAGCATGAACCCATCAATAGATAAGCTAGACAAAGAGTTACAGAATTACTGCTGTTGATCTGTGACCATCTGGTGGTGGGGATTAAGACCTCTCTCCATTAAATAATAGAGTCTTATCAGTGTATTTTCATCCTCATGCTGTCCACACTGCATAATCACTATCTTTTAGTTTTAGTGCACATAATGTTAGCCAGAGCATGATTTTGAAAATTAGTAACGTGGGTCTTGGATTCTTTTCATGTTTACCAACTATACCAAATATAAGAATATTTCATGTGTAGACTATATGGACTTTTTAAATTTTAAAAATACATATTTATTTAGAATTCCATTTGGGAATTGTAAAAATGTGTACACTTTCAGTGTTCAGTTTCTGAAGCTCAGGAGTAATTCCTCTCCAAGAGGCTTGGGTACAAATTTGATTTTGCAATGCTCAAAATCATTTTCTGAAGAATAATTTTTAAACGCCTTTATAGTAAGTGAGTGGAAGGCAGGAAAGATAAGATGGGGGAGAAAATCAGTGAGGGAGGAAGTACTGAGAAAAAGAACTATAGTATAAGATGACCAAGTTGCCTAGTGATGATCTTGTAAGGTCACAAGAGTGAAATATAAATGTTTTTTATAGATAGAGGTTTGCCTAAGGGGTCATGACCTATAGGTTGAGAACAACTATATAAGCTAATGTTGAAATGTTGTCAGTAGGAGAGTCCCTAAAACTGGGGTATGTTTAGAAGAGCCTTACGCTTGGTGGTGCTTTTATCTGTAGCTCCTCATGGAAAGCTCTTTTGCCATGATGATTACATCAAGCTTCTCCCAGGGAACAAATCCAAATGCCTTAAGTTTGCAAAGTCCTCTATTCAGGGAACTCTTCTTTGTTTTTGTTGCTGTTGTTTCCTTGTTGTTTGTTTGTTTGCCTTGTTGTTGTTTGAGGCAGGATATCACCTACATATCCTTGGTTGTCTTTGAAGTCACTTATGTAGACCAGGCTGTCCTCAAAGTCAATGGGATCCACCTGCCTCTGCTTCTGCTTCTGTGCTGGAATTAAAGGTGAGTGCAATTATACCTACCCCAAAGGAATGTTCTAATGTTATAGAATGTGTGGAGATTGTGCAGCTATTTATGTGAAACAGTGGGAATTCAGGACACTCCCTTACTTTTTAACTCCTTACAGTCTTGTAAGCCTACAGCTTTCAACTTTCCTAATGTTGTGACTCTTTACTAGAGTTTCTCATGTTGTGATGACCCCCAGTCATAAAATTATTTTTGTTGGTACAATAATTTTGTAACTGTTATGAATCCTAATATAAATGTTTTTATAGATAGAGATTTGCCAACAGGGTCATGCCCCACAGGTTGAGAACAACTGTATAAGCTATGTCTTATTTAAGAATCAAAGGTATTTGTGAGGTTTATAGAAATTAACTCTAGTGTCATTAGGAAAAAATACCATTAGTTTTTATACAGCCATTCTTTAGAATAACTTTCACCTATGACTTAAAAAAATATATGCTCCTTTTGAAAATATTCATTAACCTTTCAGATGATGTATAACTAGCTTCATCACAGTGGATAAAAAACAAATCCCACTTAGAGTTTTGAAAGAGAGACCCAGTGGGAAATACACAAATGGTAAACTCTACCGAAGGACACAAAAAGGCCCATAAAACATCAGAGGGGTTATGGAGGTCTATGGATTTTAATTGCTGTGTGCCATTGGGCCCTTACAAAGCAATCAAGCAGGCAATCTCCAAAGACATTCCTGCCATAATACATTTAACAACAGAGTTCTCACCCCGTCGGCAGACTAGGGTTTATGAAGGTCCCAATAGCAATTAATGACCTTGTACTCTAAGGGGAGTGGGGAGAACTGGGGGGAAGGGTAGAGAGAGAGAAAGAGAGGGAGGGTTAAACTAACTCAATTTTGGTGCATAATATGAGCATAGAAATGAAATTTTCAAGAGGAAGCAGTGTAAATACCACTATTCTTGTTCTTGGCTTTTCCCCTAAGGCAGAATTATTTTTTTTAAGCATTATTGAATTTGATTGTCACTTATAAGATGTTTTCATATTGTTTTGAAAGTTAGAACAGTTAAATGTATAGACTTATTTTAAACTAGAATATAGTATAACAATGTTTTAGTATAAATAGCTGATAGGTTTTCAAATATTTTAAGTATTCAATTTTGGCTAACTCTAAAGTCAATAAAAGAGGCTAGTAGTATTTTGACTTGCCTACTTTGTATTACAGAGCATATCATCTAATCTGATCCTATGCCAGTCCCTTTATCACTAAGAATTAGAACACACAAACCTAACAGAAGGTTGTAATTCTTATCAGTGACTATACAGACATGCAAATGTTAGGTTTTCTTTTATGATTCTGAATTTAATGCTTCACCTCCTACTCTAATACAGCACTAGAGCTAGTAGCTATATAGGAGGAAAAGTCCTATTCTGAAGTCTCTTTCTGGTATCAGTGGTTTAGGTCTCTGAATGCCATGAAAGCCCTTGCATAATATGTGACCCTGCAAACTCTTTGGGACTATTCGTTATCAACTTTGAAATGCCCACTGAGAAGTGTAAGTACTGTTTGGATAATCTTCCTTCCATGTCCACAGAGACTTCCGGAGACTCTAAACACGATGCTTCTTCCTCCTTGTGTCCCTGTGTCCCTACTGACTAGCCCTACTCTTCTCCAGGGGACCCTGTTCAATAGCCTTCTCACTTAATTTCCATTTGTTATAGCTAGTTTGTCACCCTTGCAATTGGGCTGAGATCTCCAGGGCTCAGTTTCTGTCTATTGCCTCAAAGAATGGAATCTGGGAAAGGGATAGTTTAAACAAAGTTTCTAAGCCAAAAAAAAAAAAAAAAAAAAAAAAAAAAAAAAAAAAGAAGAAAAAAAAAGAGGAAGTCTTGGAGAATTGCATGTACCTCCCTTCAGACTTCCCCCATTTAAACCCATTTCTACCATGTGCTTTTGTGGTTTATACTTTGGTTAATTACGGAATGTCTAAAACTGAATTAGTAGTATTTCTTATGTCCTCTACCATATACGCTAACTACGTGGAAAATAGTTAAATAGTATCTATTTTGGTTTGTCCTAGATATTAATTTTAGAAGTTTACCTGCTTGCTATGTTTACCCTCCAGAATACTTGTGACTGATAAACACCAATCAAGACAGAGCTCTAATGTCAGACACTGTAAGACTGTTTTCTGCAATTGGCTACGTAAACAAACAGCTATATAAGGAACATATCACAGAAACCATCATCCATTGTATGCTATGTAATGGACATCTTGGAGCTATGTATGTGTCAGTTCTCACAATATGAGGAAGTATTAGTGACAACAGCTACACCAACTTCTAGTTTGCATTTGTCAGAATCAAAGCTATTTAAAAAATGTTGATGTGCTTTTGTATATAATCAGTATTCAAATACTGTGATAGAGTTTACACAGGTAATTTCCTGTCCTGCAACCTCATACCTACATACCTAAAAAACTAGACTGATTTGATGTCTACCTTCTAGATTGGGACTCACTTGGAGCAACATGCCAAATACCTCACTGTAAATAAACAGTGTTTATATCACCCATTGTAGAGTATGTAGACCATACCACAAGAGGAGCTAGCCCAGAACTGGTGAGGTAAAGCAAGTTCAGACCCTGGAAAGCTTTCCTTCTCTGTTGACTTGTCTTACTCAGGGCATGTACCCAGATGACCTCCGACCAGGTTGTCACAGGGAGTCAGTCAAGTACCTAGCACGGGCAATGCCTCTTCATGTTAATGAAACCTCTCAGTAGCCTTAGCCTTCAACCAATGATTTTTCCCTCCTTGGATATTCTCACACTCTTCCCCTAAAACTAGATAACCCTTGGTTCACTCTAATAAAGTATAAGTGTTCAAGCCCACCACAAATAAAAAAACTACAAGCAGGCTAAGATCAGCTCAGAGAGCTGCTTCATTAAAAATCCTTGGAGAAGGCCTTTATCTTAAAGGGCCATAACTCTGGTTCACCTCCTCCTGGCCAGGTGGGCAGTAGTGTTTGATGCCACAGAGGTCTGACACGAACTGCAGAGCCCACATATTTCAAAACATTTTTCCCTGTCCTCTCCAAGATGGTGTACTAGCAATGCCCAGCTATGCTGAGAGAGGCAGAACCCAGTGCCATGACTTATCATCACATGGTAAACCTTCCAGTTTCTCAGAGGCTTGCCTCCTGATGAGTGAAGGTCACACATCCTCAAAGTGGGTCAAACTCTTTCAACCCTAATTCTGTTACCTCTCTTGTCAACCAAGTTCCTCAGAATGTGCCTAGCTCTTGTGATGCAAACCTTTGTTCTCCTGCAACCAGTGAAAGTGTTTCTAACTCAAAGCCCTTATGTATCTTACTCAATTTACATCTCTGCTAAGCTGATTTATCACTATCTCTTGAATGCTTCATTAATTTATTTGTTTAATTAACGTTTCCCCACCAAGGGCTCAATAAAGATCCAGGTCTTAGACTATGTTGTTTAGTACTTTAATACCTGGAACTACAAAAAAATGCTTGTCAATTTGTTATGTAAATTGACATATTGTTTTGTAAATTGGATGACCAATAGATTTGGCATATAAGTTTTCTTCTCTTTTTCCTTTCTTTCATTCCTTTCATTATCCCTTTCTGCAAGGTTTAAACAGTTTAAAGGAGGTGCCATGGTTCATGTGTACCATTAGAAGCCCAGAGTAGAGCTCCAGTTTCTGATATCTGGCCAAATGTCTCCTTGTCCTCTCTAATAATCTTTCAAAAATTATTTATTTTACTTTATGTTTATAAATGTTTTCTGAATGTATGTCTTCATGCTTTATGTGCCTGGTGCCAACAGAGTACAGAAGATGCCATCAGATCACCAAAACAACACCTATGGGTGGTTGTGAGTGACCATATGAGTGCAGGGAAACAAACCTATGTGCTCTGCAAACACAATAAACATTCTTATGCTGAATCTTCTCTGCAGTCACCCCCTCTCCTCTTTCCCTAAGATTTTAGTCACATCTATCCCTTACTCCTCCTGCCACCTATCACTGTCCACCCACAAAATTATTGTCCCGAATTTCAATACTCCATGTGTTCCTGCTCAACCCTTCTTTCTTTGTACTTCAATATTACACACACACACACACACACACACACACACACACACACACACACATAATTAAGCAAGCTATAGCTCCTCTAACCTTAAGATCGTAAGAAAGCAGTCTGATATGTAAGAAGAAAGAAACCCAAGAGAAATGACTGGGCTATACTCAGGCAGTAAACATTGTTGTCCTTCCATAACTCTTCAAACTTTCTTAAGCTGGGTTTATTTTAAAATGATTGTCAAAAGAAAACTTGCTTCTTGATGGAAAGAGTAGAGTGTTGTGACACAGTTGTCAGTGCATGTCTGGGTTTGCTTAGCCATTTTAAATGTGCACTGCTTAGCCAGTGGTCACCTCTATAGGCCTATTTTTGTACATACTGCCACAGAGGAGATCTTTAAACAGAAACTTGGCTAAATAACTACAGATTGTCTTCAAGTATATCAAATTAAGAAAACATAGCCACACTATTTTTATCCAGGGAAGAATGAAGAACAGTTTGAAAGATAGCATGTGTATGTGAAACAGACACTTGTACAAGACAGCACATGCACTGTTGTGACATGTCACTCAGTTTACATGGAAGATATTCACTAGTGCAAATTAGTTCATCTTGTAATCAGTACATGTGAATGTAACATTTTTCTATCATTAGTTATACTCTAAAAAATACAAAAGCAATATGTATCATATTTAAATGGTAAGGTTGTGCAGTGTGCATGTGTGTGTATGATTAATGCAAAGGTTTCTGTAGTTTATCACCCAGACATCAAATACTCATCACTCCAAATAACCCAAAGGTCATGTCAAAAAAAAAAAGGTTCAGGGATATATAATCCAATTGAGGAAGAAAATGACAGCCATTATGCAAAACAGTATACAAAGGAGAATCTGAAAATAGAATTACCATATGATCAAGCAATTTCAGTTCTGAATGTATAGCCAAAGATATAAAATTCATCATGTCTAGAAGACATTTGTACTTCCATGTTTATTAAAGCACAATTCACTATACTTAAAAGACAGACTCAACCTCATTGCCCTTCAATGTATCAATGAACAGAGAAACTCTGATATGTATAAATAGCATAATGTTGTCCATCGAAAATAACAACCGAAAACCTTTTGTGTAAGCGTGAAGGGAACTGTCAAATGTAATAAGTAAGACAGAAAAATACCTAAACTACATGCTCAGACTCATCGTTGAAAATTAATACATCTTAACCATAAATTGACACACAGTAGAGACTAAGAAGGCAGGGATTAAGAGGGAATGGAAGAAGCTCAATAACGGTCACTGAAAAGCGTGTAGGAATTATTTCAGGTTCTTCTTTAGCATAGTATCATGACTGCAGGTTAAAGACATTGAAATGCTTACAGCTCTGACTTGATATATGGAATATGTATCACATTATGGAATATACATACATATTCCATATACATATATATTCCACAAATTGTACAAATCTTATGTATTAGTAGACAACATGACTTTGCAATGAACAGAATAGAATATTCAGTTAAAACATGGAGGTGAGCTGTATATTAAACTCCCTATACTGTCATTTATTGGACTACATCGCATAAGAAAGTATGTTAGAATATTTTAGCATAATTCCAACTATACTGAATAACTGCTAAGGCTACATTTAAACTATGAGCCTTGGGTCATCTGTGCCACACTAGGTTTCCTAAAGCATTTCAGATGAGACCATGTAGAGAGAGGTAGAGGCATTTTAAGTTGAACTTACTCTGGTGTAAAAATAGTTTCACAATTATACAACCAAATGAATGCTGAAATCAGATAAAGTGGTATTTAAAGCCGTGTTCGCTTTGCATCCTAAAGGAGAAATTCATTTTATCAAATTTCTAGCAATTCGCAACAAAAATATATAGTAGTAATAATAATAGCAATTTTTAAAAGAAATAAATAACCCATAGTCTGCTCATTTGTCTGACTCTTCTCCCCTTTCTCTATCCAGCTAGAAAATATAAAAATGTCCCGCGACTCAGCCACTGAACATTCTATTTCCTTCTATGTACTCACTCCTTTGGTGATTCTATTATATTTTTTGGATGCCATTATTAATATCTTATCCTGAATGAACTAGACTATGATATAATAACAAATAGCTCCCAGGTAGGGCAGTCTCTGGATGACCTTTCCTTCAGTCTCTGCTCCATACTTTGTCTCCATATTTCTTCCCGTGAGTATTTTGTTCCACTTTCTAAGAAGAACCAAAGCATCCACACTTTGGCCTTCCTTCTTCTTGAGCTTCATGTTATCTGTGAATTATATTTTGGGTATTCCAAGCTTTTATGCTACCATATACAGTCACCAAACCTAGACACTATTGTGGATCACAAGAAGTGCTTGCTGACAGTAGCCTGTTATACCTGTCTCCTGAGAGGCTCTTCAAAAGCCTGACAAGTACAAAGGGGGATGTTCACATCCAACTATTGATCTGAGTGTGGGGTCCCCAATGGAGGAGTTAGAGAAAGGACTGAAGGGGTTTGCAACCCCATAGCAAGAACAATATCAACCAACCAGACACCCAGAGATTCAAGGTACTAAATTGCCAACCAAAGAGTATGCATGGAAGGACCCATGGATCCAGCCACATATGTAGCTAAGGATGGCCTTGTCTGGCATCAGTAGGAGGAGAGGCCCTTGGTCCTGTGAAGTCTTGATGCCCCAGTGTAGGGAAATGCCATGGTGGGGAGGCAGGAGCGGGTGGGTGGTTAGGTGGGTGGGGGGGCACACCCTCATAGAAGGAGGAATGGGGATAGGATAAGGGTGCAGAAATCAGGAAAAGGGTTAACATTTGAAATATAAATAAAGAAAATATCCAATTAAAAAAAAAGAAAAAGAAATAGCTCCCAGATTTCAGGAAAGCAAAGCAGGAAGTCTGCTTCTCAGCCTTGATACGTGTTTCCTTTTAGTCAGTTGGGCTCTATACGGTTAGTCTGCCTCATTATCCAGCACAGAGTCAGCAGCTACTAACTGCACAACTGGCAATAACACTGACAGAAATAATCAGAAATTCGTGGGACTCTGATACTGAAGTAAAATGATCCAGGCTAAAGTTTTTCTTTTCATACCTGTTCTCATGGCTCTCCCTAGCATCATGAAGCTAAGATATCAAGTTCTACTAAATATCAGTAAAGTACAGAACTAAAGTTATCAGTTATGGGATAATATATGTCTCTCTAATATTTCATAATTCCAGTATTTTTAAATGAGCCTATACTGTTAGGCATCGATATGTATAGTTCCGTGGTTCAATCTGAAAGTTCAGGAACATCGCAAATATGGTATATTCAAAAATCAATCAATCAATCAATAAATCAATCAATAAATAAATAAATCATTGACTCCCTCTATCTTCAAAGCTTGCTACAAGAGCAATTTTAATCTCTGGCAATTTTACACACTGAACATTGAGTTCTTCTTTATACTCTCCCTTCTCATAATGGGTACAGTTGTATTTTCATCAAGCCTGTTAACCCAAACTCTTACTTTTTCTTCCTTAGACCATTAAATAACTCTCATTGATCTCTTTATTTTCCATGAAAAATAATATCCAGACAGTGTCTGAAATTATTACTTTACATCTTTTTTATTCAAGTTTTATTACATTATGATGAGAAAACATACATAATTTCAATTTATCTGAATTTATTAACACTTAAAAACATGTTTTAAGTAAATAGAATTACATCACATTCTTCTTTCCCTTTTATACCCCAACTCCTCCTAGAGATCTCCTTCAATACCTGCAGTACCTTTTGTTTTTTTAATTTTGTCATATTCTTTGAAATTTATAAAATTTTGTAACAATAAATATGAGTATTATAAAAGTTGTTTGATATAAAACAAAATCAATTGAACAGCTTTATGTAGATGCTTGTCTACAGCAGTACTGAAAATAGATATGTTTTTCTCAAAATAAATTTGAAATAATTCCAAACATATTAACTGTATATTTTAAAATAATACATCACTACTAGGTCATTTAAATGAACATAAATAGATGAAGTCTGTTTGTTTGTTTGTTTGTTTTGTTTTGTTTCTAATAGACCTTAAAATCTTGGCTCTTACAGTACGTGGTACAAGCCCAAAATAAGAACAATGTTTAGACATTGCAGTTCATTGTAATAAGGTTGTATTTCAATGACGCTCACCAAATATTTGTTGTGTATTTCACATCACCAAAGGATTTTACCTCCATAGTAGCTAAGCTAAGAGTTGACAGTTTTGCTGAGCCAAGGAATGAATTGTAGGCATGATTTTTGGATACAGACTTCCTGCTATGGTCAAAGCTATTTAACTTGAGCAATTGTCTTCATTCTCAGCCCACAGAGAACAGGCTACATTCATTTAAGAAATGGTGTGTGTATTAAGATGGTCTCTCCATGAATTCATTCACCGTTTCAATGAAGAATGGTTCTGCTTGGAGGATGACACAGATGTCAGGTGAGGTTAAGAATCTGGTTCATTGGCTGTGATGATTTTGAAAAGTATTCATCTCAGAGAAAGAGTAACTTTAAAGTCCTCTTCTTCAAACGATACAACAGTTACAAAGTCAAGCAAAGCATTCAGTCTCATTCTTTGTTGTTCTCTTACAAGCCACCTCCCAAGTTAATTGTCTATGTTTCTTTTGGCTGCATAAATACTTTTGGAATATGTAAACTGTTCTGAAGATCATAGTATAATGTAAAAACATCAAATAAACAATCCTACTAATAGAGAGGCTGAGGTAGGAGAAGCATGATTTCAAGATCATTATATGGTACACAGCAAGACACTGTCAGGTACAAACAAGCAGAAAGTGTATATGGATTATACAATATTGGACTATTTCTCCAATTACCAAATTAGAGAGACCGCCAGATGATAGCCAACACATTTCTAAATCCTTATACTTTTGAATTTCAATTGATTAGGATATGTTGGTAATATTAATTTTTATATTAAAATATATTAAGAAAAAGTTACTGTTACGTCTTGTTATTTTTGTTGTTGGAGGTAGGGTTAGGTTTGTATGGGTTTGTTGAAAGATTACTTTCTTTCTTCTTCTAGGGTGTAGTTTTGCTTCTTATGTTGGTGTTTTCCATCTATTATCCTTTGTAGGGCTCGATTTGTGGAAAAATATTGTGTAAATTTGGTTTTGTCATGGAATATCTTGTTTTCTCCATCTATGGTCATTGAGAGTTTTGTTGGGTATAGTAGCCTGTGCTGGCATTTGTGTTCTCTTAGGGTCTGTATGAGATCTTCCCAGGATCTTCTAGCTTTCATAGTCTCTGGTGAGCAGTCTGGTGTAATTCTGATAGGCCTGACTTTATGTTACTTGACCTTTTCCAATTACGACTTTTAAAATTCTTTCTTTGTTTAGTGCATTTGGTATTTTGATTATTATGTGACAGGAGGAATTTCTTTTCTGGTCCAGTCTATTTGGAGTTCTGTAGGCTTCTTATATATTCATGGGTATCTTTTTCTTTAGGTTAGGATCAGAGGTGAGGACACATCTGTCCCAACACTGGGAGTAACTGGGACCAGCAGGACCCAGGCACACAGGAACTCAGCCAATCCAGTGACATGGGTTCCTTCTGGTCTGTCTGGGCTGGTAGCCTGAGCAGATCTTGGATGCAAACTCCTCCCATAATACCCAGAGGAAGCTCTACCCCCAGGTGCCCAGGATCACAGGATCGCAAAATCACAGAGGCAGCTTGACTCTGAGGAGTTCTGGCACAACCAGGATCACAGGAAGAACAGGTCCCAGTCAGATTTAGCCAGGGCAGGTAGCACTAGAGATAACCAGATGGCAGGAGGCAAGCAGAAGAAAATAAGCAATAAGCCAGGCAGTGATGGTGCATGCCTTTAATCCCAGCACTTGGGAGGCAGAGGCAGGCAGATATCTGAGTTTGAGGCCAGCCTGGTCTACAGGACAGCCAAGGCTATACAGAGAAACCCTGTCTCAAAAAACAAAACAAAACTAAACTAAACTAAACTAAAACTAAAACAACAAAACAAAACAACAACAACAACAAAAATAAGCAACAGAAACCATGGTTACTTGGCATCATCAGGACCCAATTCTCCCAACACAGCAAGTCCTGGACACACCATCACACTAGAAAAGCAAGAATCAGATCTAAAATCACTTCTCATGAGGATGATACAAGACTTTAAGAAGGATATAAATAACTCCCTCAAAGAAATACAGGGAGCACAGCTAAATAGCTAGAAACCTTTAAAGAGGAAACACAAAAATCCCTTAAAGAACTACAGAAAAACACAATCAAACAGGTGAAGGAAATGAACAAAACCATACAGGATCTAAATAGAAATAGAGACAATAAAGAAATCACAAAGGGAGACAACCCTGTATATAGAAAACCTAGGAAAGAGATCGGGACTCATAGATGCAAGCATCACCAACAGAACACAAGAGCTAGAAGAAAGAATCTCAGAGGCAGAAAACATCATAGAAAACATCGACACAACAGTCAAAGAAAATGCAAAAAGCAAAAAGTTCCTAACCCACAATATCCAGAAAATCCAAGACACCATGAGAAGACCAAATCTAAGGATGATAGAAGAGAGTGAAGACTCCCAACTTAAAGGGCCAGTAAATATCTTCAACAAAATTACTTACATCTTGAAAAACATCATTTTATAGCCTGATTATACAACTTGAATGGCATCCAAACAAATTTGTATTTAATTTCAAACATGTAACTCTGGTTTCTAAGACCTTAATTAATGTGATGCATACTAAAAGCTGCTTCACTACCAAGATGGTAGGATTATCTTAAGATGTGTTTTTTACTGGGAAAAATCACCATCAGTTTTCATAGCACCTTCCTGTCACTGTACCCACAGTATCAACTGAGCACTTTCTCTTCCCTACTGCCATGCACTATAAAGACTTATTTATTATTCTGTGAGCTCCCCTGAACCTCTTCCCATCAAACCACTACCTCTGGTGTTCTCTTCATTTGGAACTGTGTTGTCTAGACAACTATGTGTCTTGATTCCTGGGTATGCTGTGGTTGCTGCTATGACTGCGAAATGAAATGACATTCAAACACTCATGTGCCAAAAACTTGAGCTCCAGCTTATGGTAAACAACAGAGCTAGAAACTCTAGGACTTGGAACCCAGGAAACATACTTAATAATTTATTGGCATTAAAACTAATTCAAGATATGGAGATCTGTCTCCATCTCTCTCTCTTCTCTCTCTCTCTCTCTCTCTCTCTCTCTCTCTCTCTCCTGCCCCATCCCTCTCTGACCCATCTCTTTCCTCGTTTTCCTGCTCTTCCACCCACTCTCTTTTTCTTTCTTTCTTCCTCCTCTTTCAAGTCAGCACACGATGAATAGCTTTATTCCTTCTTGCCATTGCCAGGCGGTCACATGACCATGGGCTGGAGCTTCTGAGATTGGGAGTCCAAACCACTCCTTTTCTTCCTTTATGTTGATTTTATTGGGTGTTTCATTACAGTGAAAAGTGAGTAAGTTATTTAATTAATTGACTAATTAAATAACAATGAATAACAGTAATTGCTGAAATATGACCTTTCACACAAGCCTTTCACCTTGATTCTTATCTAAAACAATATTTCCGTTTTTTGACAACATTCATAACCAACCCTGATTTTAATTTAAATTTTTGTTTTTATTTTATGTGTATGAGTGCTTTGCCTGAATAATTTTCTGTTTACTGACAGTGTGGTTTGTGGCCATAGGAGCCAGTGGGCATGGAATTCCCTGGAACTGTAATTATAGACAATTATGAATTGTCATGTGGGTTCTAGGAATAGAACTTTTGTCCTTTGAAAACAGTCACTACTCCTAATCACAGAATCATTCTCCAGCACTCTGTCCTTTTAAAAATATATATCCCCCTTTTTAAGATTTGGAAGCAAAGGAAGAGATTCTAGGGATGATAAAACACTAGCATTCTTACAAATATAAATGTTCATGTTCTTTACCAAAGGGGAGGAGATTCCTCATTCTGTGCTGTTATGCTGCATTGATGAGATTTCTCTACATTAAGAGGCTGACAAGAATTGTTGACCCTAGGATTAGCATGCTCCTATCCTAATGATTCACTCTCCTATCATGCCTCACTACAAATCTTTTGTAAAGGATAGTCTTCTTTACTCTAATGTCTTCTTTCATTTCTTTTATGTCTGTCCATGTTGTGAGGGTTGATCATAGTACCGTGACACATATTGTCAGTGTCTGTAGAATAAGGACTAAAGTGTAATACAATTTCTTATAACAAACACTTTGCCAAAAGGAGAGGAATTTTTTCCCTTCTCATCAAATTTAAGAGAATAAGAGAATAAGTTTTAGTCAGAGCTACCATCATTTTCTCACAGATAGACTTAAACAGAACATTTCCAAGAAAAAAAGAAAAAGAAAAAAAAAGCCTCCAGTTTGATTTGCATTCGAATTTCTTTTCCCTTAAGCCTATGCTGCATGAACCTCAGCTTAGATTAACGCAATCTCCTTTACATAAAAGGCTCCTTTTTTGTTTTTTTTTTAGAACACTTCAAAATTATCATGTTATTAATAGCCTCAAAATATGTTGATGAGAGTATGATGAGCTCAGTAGACATGACATACAATTTGCAAAAGATCTACATAGAGATTTTTGTAAATGAGGCAGTGTGAACTTTGAAGACAACCACAGAAGTAGTGAGGTGTCAAGGAGAATACTTCAAAGACTTGAAATTAAAGTTATCATCAGGTTCTGCAATTTCCAAGATTATTTAACCATTCTGAATAATCACAGTATCATGGCAAAAATTTTTTTTTAAAAATTGAGCAGCTGTGAGTCATCCACATGGATAATATTTTAAAGGCATTTAAATTTGTTCGCTCACACTGAGGCGTTAACCAACATGATTATTATCAAGTGGGGGTGGGGATTGTTCAGGCAGCATTTATTAATCTAGTGAAAACGTACTAATTAGACACTCCAAAGTGTGAAATAATAAGAAAACATTAAAAATATAAACGTTAAATACATAGTCTCCAAACACACCTAAAAAATATGCACATAGGAACCTGTGCATGTTTGTACACACATCAAAGATATGCTGACTAAAGCCTGCAGTTCCAAATCTGATATTTCTCAGAACCTAGGTTGTAGGATTAGATATTTCAAAACCTACTTTTAGTAAGGGTTCTTAACAGCTTTGGCTCCCCTTCCAGCCCTCTGTTCAAAGGTAAGAGAGAAAGGTGGTAAATATGACAAGGGGATGTGGACCTGTTTAGAATTAGTTCTTTGGAGCAAATCTAGTATCTGTTTGTCAGGATACCAACACTCCAGTTCACTAGTTTCAGGATACCAAACATGAATAAGCAGTGGTGGGATTCAGAAACCAAGTGACCTCTGCTGAATCAGCAAGAGTCTGTTGGAGGGAGTGAAAAGAAGCATTCAGGATGCCAGAAGTTCTTTGCCATGCTTCTCTTAACAAAGTGAAGATCAGTGAAGGTGAGAGACCACCTAAGCATTACAAAGCTAGCTACAAAAGTGCCCTGTCACTCTCTTTTGTGTCTTTTTCATACTCTTTCTAAACACCTCTTGTCCTCCCACAGGTCTTGTTTTAGCAAAACACCCTGTGAGTCTGCCTCACCACGTGGCACAACTAAAAACCTTCACTTTCCTTAGCAACAACTTTGATTTTTAGCTGAGACACAACAATTAGGAAGTTAAATAGAAGCTTTTCAATTTTATGAAGTCCCATTTGTCAATGGTTAATCTTAGAGCGTGAGCCACTGGTGTTCTATTCTACTCTGCTGTTACAATGTGTTCAAGGTTCTTCGCCACGTTCTTTTCTATTAGATTCAGCATATCTAGTTTTATATGGAGGTACTTGATCCACTTGGACTTGAGCTTTGTAACAAAGATATAAGAATTGATCAATTTTCATTTTTGTACATGGCTTCTTTGTCAAAAATCAAGTGACCATAGGTGTGTGGGTTTATTTCTGGGTCTTCAATTCTATTCCATTGA
>NW_022196904.1:151227392-151305854 GCF_008632895.1 Mastomys coucha
TCAGAAATCCGCCTGCCTCTGCCTCCCAAGTGCTGGGATTAAAGGCATGCGCCACCACCGCCCAGCACCATTTGGTTTTTTATCACTCTTGTTCTGTAATACAGCTTGAGGTCATGGATGGTGATTACAACAAAAGTTCTTTTATTGTTGAGAATGTTTTTTGCTATCCTGGGTTTTTGTTATTACAGATGAATTTGAGAATTGCACTTCCTATCTCTGTGAAGAATTGACTTGGAATATTGATGAGGATTGCAATGAACCTGTAGATTTCCTTTGATAAAATGGTCATTTTTTACTATGTTAATCTAGCCAATACATGAGCATGGATCTTTCCATCTTCTGAGGTCTTCTTTAATTTCTTTCTTCAGAGACTTGAAGTTATTGTTATACAGATCTTTAACTTGCTTGGGTAAACCACAATGTTTTATATTATTTGTGACTAATATGAACAGTATTGTAACCCTAATTTCTTTCTCAGCCCTTTTGTCCTTTGAACAGAGGGCTACTTATATGTTCGAGTTAATTTTATGTGCAGCCACTTTGGAGAAGTTGTTTATCAGCTTTATAAGTTCTCTGGTAGAATTTTGGGGGTTGCTTATGTATACTATAATATCGTCCAGAAATAGTGATATCTTGAATTCCTGACACTGTCAGTAGGACAGAATGACAACCCACAGATTGGGAAAAGATTTTTCCCAACCCTACATCCCAGAGAGGGCTAATATCAAAAATATACAAAAAAAAAAAAAAAAAAAAAAAAAAAAAAAAAAAAAAAAAAACCTCAAGAAGTTAGACTCCAGAGAACCAAATAACCCTATTAAAAATGGGGTATAGAGCTAAACAAAAAATTCTCAACTGAAAGAATCTCAAGTGGCTGAGAAGCACTTAAAGAAATGTTCAACATCCTTAGTCATCAAGGAAATGCAAATAAAAATGACCCTGACATTCTGTCTCACACCAGCCAGAATGGCTAAGATCAAAAACTCAGGTGACAGCAGATGCTAGTGAGCTGGTGAGGATATAGAGAAAGAGGAACACTCCTTTTTGCTGGTAGAACTATAGCTGGTAAAACTACTTTAGAAATCAATCTGGTGGCTCCTTAGAAACTTAGACATAATTCTACCTGAAGACCAAGCTATACTACTAATGGGCATATACACAGAAAACGCTCCAAAACATAACAAGGACACATGTTCCACTTTTTTAAAGCAGCCCTATTTATAATAACCAGAAGCTGGAAACAATCCAGAAGCCCCTCAACAGAAGAAAGGATACAGAAACTGTGGTACATTTACACAATAGAGCATTCAGCTATTATACTACTATTAAAAACAACAACTTTACAGAATTTGCAGGCAAATGGAAGGAAGTAGAAAATATCCTGAGTGAAGTTGCCCATACACAAAAGAATACACATGGTATGTTCTCACTGATAAGTGGATATTATCCAAAAGGCTCATAATACCCATAATACAATCCACAAACCATATGGAACAGCAGCAGCAGCAGCAGTAGCAGCAGCAGCAGCAGCAGCAGCAGCAGCAGCAGCAGCAGCAGCAGCAGTAGCAGCAGCACTAGCAGCAGCAGCAGCAGCAGCAGCAGCAGCAGAAGAAGAAGAAGAAGAAGAAGAAGAAGAAGAAGAAGAAGAAGAAGAAGAAGAAGAAAAACCAAAGAATAGATGCTTCAATCCTACATAAAACAGGAAAAAAAATAATCACAGAAGGTAGAGAAAGAGAAAGGAGGAGGAGGAGAGAAAATAGGAGGGCAGGAACAGATATTTGAAGGGACAGGAGAGAAGTACAGAGGGTCAGACAATTGAACAGAAATGTAGCAGTGGGGGATGGTGAACTGGGGCTAGCCATTAGAAAGTCCCAGATGCCAGGGAAGGGAAAGGTTCCAAGGACTTAATGGTGATGACTTATATGAAATACTCAACAAAGGGGAGATAAAACCTATAGAAACCACCTCCAATAGATAGTCATGGACCCCAGTTAAGGGATGGTGCCACCCATCCATCTCAAAATGTTTAACCCAGAAATGTTCCTGTTCAAATGAAAGACAGAGACAAAAAATGGAACAGAGGCTAAAGGAAACGGTATCCAGAGACCACCCCCCACATAGGGATCGATCCCACCTGCAAACACCAACCCTCCACACTAATGCTGATGCCAAAAAGTGCTTGCTGACAGGAGCCTGATATGGCTGTTTCTTCTACCAGCACCTGACCAATACAGATGCAAAGACTCATAGCCAACAATCAGACTGAACTTGGGTACCCCAATGGAAGAGCTAGGGGAAGGACTGAAGAAGCTGAAGGGGATTATAACCCTATATGAAGAACAATATCAACTAGCTGGACCACCCAGAGCTCAGAGGGAATAAACCACCAACCAAAAAGTGTACATGGAGGGAGCCATGGCTCAAGATATATTTGTAGCAAAGGATGGCCTTGTCTGACATCAACTGAGGCTTGATTTCCTAGTGTACTTGGATGATGGAGGGGGTGAGGCAGGAGTGGGTGAGTGGGTGGAGGAGCACCCTCCAAAAAGAGAAGTTAACTAGATAAGTGATGGGATGATCTTTTTAAAACCACCCCCTCTCTTTATTTCTCTCCTGTCTCTCCTTTCTACCCCAATAGTGCACCCTTCTCAATCTTTGTTTTTTTTCCTTCGAAGCCAATATAAGACTGTTGGTTTCTTAGGTTGATCATAGCCCAAAACACTTTCCAAACATATGATGTTATAATGAACTTGGCTAAAATCCTTTAAAATGAAATCTTTCAAATTAAAAGTAAAGTCAAAGGCTGGAGAGGGCTCATCTCAGCAGTATATATATATATATATATATATATATATATATATATATATATATATATATATTTTCCCTATCATAGAGGAACTGAGTTCAACTCCAAGCACCTATGCAGATTACTCCAGCTATAGAATTATTTTCTATGACTTTTACAACCATATGCATTTATGTGCTTTAGGGGGGTTCTACAGTATCAAGACAGACAGTGATGCACAAAAAGGTGAGAATAAACACTTGATTCAGATTGACTTTGTAAACCTGGGTCAAACTCCAGGTAGTTTGGTATCTGATGCCAGATGTCAGCATTTTTAAACACAGTATAATTTGTATATTTTTTCTGCTGTAATACAATTCGCAGTGTACAAGAAAACATAATTACACTGAAACTCAACTCAGGGTGCATGCGAATTTTTACAAGAAGATGGATTCTGGAGATAGATTGAATTGCCTTAAGGGCCTAAAGAAGTATCTGGCCTAGTCTCTGTCAAACTGAGAGTATAGAGGTCATTTGTCCTATTGTCCTCCTTGTGGAAGGTGGTGGGGGAGGAGGGCCTTTGGCAAGGTGTAAGGGTCATTTAGACTGTTAAGTATCTACAGTCCTGCTTATAGGAGCTTGATATGGTGTGGTCCAACAGATACAACCTATCACAAGGCTATTAATCACTCTCAGTCCCTAACCTTCGGAAGGGGAAAAAACAGGTTTTATACCTTTTCAATTAAAAAAGACCATTCTATGAGGCTATCTGTTGGTGCAAAGAACAACTTCGTGCTCTCAACATGTGCACACACCCTCAACCCATCTCGCCAAATGTATACACATACCCATAATTAAAAATCAAACTAAATTATTTAAAACTAAAACTTTAAAACACCCATAAATTCACAGTAGCATCTCTGTGGCTCTCTATTCCCGCCCCACAGTCTCCTACTCACAGATCTTTGTTTACATATGGATAAAAACAAGGACTCTAGATGAGATAGCTTGAATTTTCTGATCTAGCTACCACTTACAAACCATATAACTTCATATAATTTGCATATATGTCATCTATAATATATATACACATATAATATATATCATATATGTTATACATATAACTTGTATGTTATATCATATATTCATATTATAGATGGTCTGTGTTCTGTTTTTCTTTCCTTGTGTACAAAACAAATATCAATATTTATCTCAAGGAATTGTTAGGATAAATGAATTAAAAGTTCAGAATAATGTTTAACATGGAGTAACTATGAAAAAATACAAGAAATGATGATTACTTTAACTATCACAAAGTTTTGGCATGTTATTAACTTCTCTACTATAAGACCATTTCCTACTAAATGATACTTAGAAATCCTCATTATATCAAGGGAATTGAATTTTAGAATGATTTTAATTTAGTATATGTTAGTTCTTCAGGCTTTCCATTTCAGAGGTTCAAATCATGAATTCTTTATTGACACTATGCACATAAATTAAAGTGAGCTACAGATAACATAATCCTCCTCGTTACAAACACTTCTACAAATGACATATGAGAACAACCTAAGCATAGGTGAAATATAAAGAGCTTGAGTTTAGTTGCCTTGAAGGGAGATTGTGTATGGAAGAATCAAGACTGCATTGGCAAAAGTAAAAGGACACATTGGGTCCTCAGCAGTCCTAAAAAAGAGTGCACAAGTAGGCTTAAAATACCATGTCTTTTAATAGCTCTGTAAGGCATTGTACATTCCATGAAAAAAATTAACTGAATTCACTGAACATTTATTGTGCTCCTTACTTTTTGGTATGTATGCATGTTATTCTAGTCATTTTTTATTTCGGTCATGAACACACTTTTTGGTAGAGCTATTTTAATGTTTAAAATAATAAAACTAACATTTAGTTAACTTAAGTATTTCACTCAACTTAGTTTAATAGAAAATTTTAAAAACTTATATTTGTGTATAGAAAATCAAAACTATCAAGATGATATTGACCTTCCTGACTCAGGGCCCACCACCACTGCATGGAGGTTTTGCTCAGGTAGCTATATGCTCGGCCCCATATGAAGAGGATGTTGAGGTTCATATGACAAACTAAAATCTGTTAGTAACTTTGAGGAGGCATAGTAATGGTAATGTTGTCAACATTGGAGACATAACAGAAACAAAAACTCACAGATGATCCATATTCCATATAAGGGAAATCCCAAATCTGATTATCAGTTTCTGAGCAATTCAGGTAGAGTCACCTTTATAAAATGAAGTGATTTGATTTCAAGATCTGCGTGGTGTCCTTCAAATTGAAATGCTGTGTTTCTACCCTTAAATTTCCTGGTCATCACCATATCTAGTTTGCTTTCTGACACTTTACTAGTAGTTACTTTTATTTTTTAAATTGTTATTACAAAGCAAAGAGTTTATATGGGTTTAGCCTGGAGCTGAGCTAAGTCAAAGCATAACTACAACCCTGGATTTTCTCATCCTGAGAGTGGTAAGAGTTTGTCTGCTCCATTGCCTTGCCCTTGTGCCAGTAGACCTCAGCATATAAACTTCCCTTGCAGGGCACATGTAGGAAATCCTAAGATCACTGATATCCAGGATTATGAGGGCTGGTTGCTGTTAATCTGACTAATGGTCCTGAAACATCTTGGGATGGATTTCCTTTCTATATGACTTTCTAAGGTTCACTCATTCCCTTGGACCCTGCTACTCTCAGATATGCAAATGAATTACCCTCAATGTTCTTTCCCCAGTCAATAACATACCTCCACGTATGTCCAACCAGCCATTCTCACTAGAGTATGGACATTCTTTGACCCTCCTAATAAACGAGGTATTTCCCAAAAGTCTGCCTTGGGTGTTCTTCATTCCCCCTCCTACCATTCTACCCTTTATCCCCTGGGATCCAGCTACTGTGCAATTGTCCAATCATACCAATCAAAACAGGACTTGAGCCTGTCAAGTTTACTGTGGCTCAAAGCTTGAGGATATATTCCATCATATTGTAATGGAGAAACCATAGTGGTAGAGACAAAAAATAGCTGGTTGCTTAACAGTCATAGTTAGGAAGCAGAAAAAGATGAATACTGATGTTGAATTTGCTTTCTAGTTCTCTTCAATCAGGATACTGGCTCAAGGGAAGATATTATCTACATTGTGGGGGTCTTCCATCTTCTAAAACACCCTCAAAATGTATCTAAAACTTTGTTTCTGTGGTAAGTCTAAATCCAATCAAGGTGGCAATGAAGATTGATTATCATAGATAGCAACAGGGTAAAATAAACTCAAAATGGGAAAGCTTGATACATTAGTAAGCAATTCACATGATCAGAAATTCACCATAGTTCCACTGAAGAGTGTCAGTGTCTCTCTCTTCCCTCTAGGGGTTTACCCAGAAGAGGAGTATATTTATTAATCCACTGACCTGTTGCTGAGACTCAAATGCTAAATACATTGTTAAGAGAACAAAGCTACAATAAGCTCAAAGGTAAGACTGGGGGATTATTTTTTCCTCCTTGTGATTTAGACCTGGTATCTGGATAAGCAACATTGTATTCAGAGCACATAGAAAAGTAAGATTGTGTGGTTAGTATATGAATATTCTTGGAAATTTGATTCATAATAGTTGATTTTAGTGCTTTCTCTAAGGCATGGCTATTTCCCAAACAAGCAAAAATTAATACTTTAAATTTTTCTTTTTTGTGTGTGTTACTTTTTCCTTCTCAAACAGCATGAATAAATGAAGAATTTGCATTGTGGATAGTTTATAGGTAAAAATTTGAGGAATATTTCCTAAGGTAGATCCAGTAGCCAAAAGATATTGGCAACAATTATCAGCATGGATGATGTCTGTACTAAATCATACACCACACCACATAATTCTTACAATTTAATTTTACAAACACCAGGAAAACATTCTTATGACATAGTAATTTAAATGATACAATCTATCATATTGGCTTTGTAAAAGTAAGGAGGCTTACTGCAGAATAAGATTACCTTTTCTAACTCTTTCTGAACTCTGGCTGGCTAATTCAACTCAGCTGTTCTGGCTCAAACTCATCTCCAACTTGACTGATTCAGTAAGGCTTCTCTTAGCTTCTCAACGAATTGTTCTGCTTGATCTCAAATTAACTCTGGCAATTTGTTCTAACCTTCTGGTTCCTTCTTATTCTGTTTTAACCGCCTCTTGCTGACCTGCACTGAACTACATGAACTTAGGAATGAACTAAACCCAGCTCCACTGCACTGACCTCACTGCACTGCCAAGTTCAAATAATGAGATTCCATTAGAGAAAACAGATTTTTTCACTGCCAACTGGTATCAGATAGCTTCTGGGTGAGTAGTGGGAGCCTGTGCTCACTTTCCTTCTCAATGGCAGGACCCTATCTCTCTTGAACTTGCACACATACTTGGACCTGAGTATAGATAGGACTAATATTAATGAAGCAGATCCAAAGTAAGGGTGGATGGAGTCTGGAGTGTTACAGAGAGACAACAGGGAAACTAGAATGTGACCAACCAAAGGGTACACATTGGTGAGGGTCCCATGGCTCCAGCTGCATATGTAGCAGAGGATGATGTTGTTGGGCATCAATGGGAGAAGAGTTCCGTTGTCCTGTAAAGGCTTGATGCTCCAGTGTAGGGGAATGTGAGGGCAGGAAGGCAGGAGTGAGGATGTGTGTGTGGGAGTACCCTCATAGAAGCAGGGTGAGAGGGAATGGGATAGGGGTTTCCATGGGGGGCAGGGACTGAGAAAGCAGATTATGGCAGGATTTTCCCTGTCCAATCAATTTAAATATTAGTGTAGCAGGAGGCCTGTGATTGGACAGGGAAAAAGGAGGCAGAGCTAAGAGTTGAGGCTGAGAGGACTGGAGGGAGGAGAAACTAGGATGGAGGCTGATGGACAGAAAGAAGACCCTGATCCCATGTGGTTTTAAATAGCCACAGGTAGTTATGAATATCATATAGGGATAGAATAATTGGGATAACTTGTCTTATTTAGTTGGGAAGCTTGTATCTTATCAATTGGCTCTGAAATTATTGAGTGGGCATCTTGTGAATTGAGAATTTATTGATGTATAAATCTGACTTGTTAATTATAAGCTTCTAGATTTTCATTTTACTGGGTTACTGGTAGGTAGGACTGCCGACCACAGTGGGTTTATGGCTGAGAAGGAACTAGCAGCTCCAGAGACAAGCGAACCAGAGCTGGGATTACCATGATCAGTTGCTGTAGGGGATAGCTAGAGACAGAGTAAGCAAGACCGCTCCAGGGCAGAGAGTAGCTGGAAGTAGCGCAGGATGCCTGCCGGTGGTTTTTAATATTTCCTGCAACAGGGGATAACATATGAAATGTAAATAAAGAAAATATCTAATAAAGTAAATACTGTGAACACAAAAATAAATAAATAAATAAATTTGGGAAGGAAGGGAAGAGTAAAGGGAAGTACCACTAACACTGAAGAAAGGTCATTTGTAAAACTATTTGAAAACTTACCAGTAAGTATGAAGCTTCCTAATATATACATATATAAAAGAAGTCCAAATGGAGCCATCAAGTAATAGAGGAAATATGCTCCAACTATACATCATGCCACCAACACACTCTTCAATGCCAGAAATGGGTTATAGTTTGTTGAGTTGTCAGACAAATGGGTCCCACAGAAACTGCCGAATATCACAAGAAATGTCAAAGCTATTCAGTACTCTCTAGAACATGATGGAGGGCCTGTTGCTGAAGACAATCTATGTATTTGTCATTGAACCTAGAGAAGTAGACCTGGTACCTACTTAGAAGCATCACTCCTATTGGAAAGTATTGTGCGTCTGACCTGAGGAGAAAGATAATCATCAGTATCTTCCAGCTACAATCCCTGTGACATACAGCAGTGGCCTGTCTGCAAGATATACCAGTAGAATACTAGCACAAATATAATGGGAGTAACCAACCACTTTCTGATTGGATATAAAGGCCACTCCATGAAATGAACCCCAAAGCTGACTCTGTTAAAGTCACCAAGAATCTGAGAATGGTTAGGCCATAGGCCTAAGCAAAGATCTAATACTATTATTCTGCTAAAGGATTATAGCAATAAAATAACTCCAAATGACAAACTGTTACAGATCAATGTTTTCTATTTTTATATAATTTCTTTAGAGAATAGATTGGGAAACCTTGTTCAAAATTATTTTCCTGTATCTCCTAATAATACATTTGTGAAATACCTATGCTTTGCAAAAATTTATCTCAGTATTAAGTCATGACCATATTAATTCTCATAAGAAATAATGCCCAAAATCTCAGAGACTGATACTCTTTAAACTTACTGATCAGATCACAACCTACTGCTAATCAAGGGGCCTATCTTTGGTGATTCTCCTTTAAATGTGATCAGGAGAACTGAAATGTAGCCCCCTTATTTCTTTTCTTTCTCCACCTTTTACTTCTCTCATTTTAAATTTGTTTTCTTCAATACTGAGAATTGAGCCCACAATCTTATACTTGATGAGCAAACATTTTACACAGACTTATAGATTCTTTTTTTTTTACTTCAAAGATAGAGGGGGAATATAGTGGAGAAACCATTTACCATTTTAATCTTTCTTGTCTCTAACCAGAAGTGACAAATCACATACCTCTCATATTCCCATTGGCAGTAAATCAGTTATATGTTTCCAGTCTCACAAGCAAGGCGATAGAATCTTTATGTTCCAGAAATTGTAATGGTGGTAGACAATATTTTCTATGGCATGCATCATACATATTTCCATAACAAGAGAAGGGGGGAGGATAGTAGTAAACATTGGGCATCCTTTGCTACTTCCACTGTTTGTACTCAGACACCAGCTACAACCGTTTGTTTAGTCAGAAAGTATATAGCAAATGTCGACTATGTGGTAGGCAGTAGTCTGAGCAGCAGAAAGTGTTTGTAAACATGAGGAGAAGCCCATGAATAAGAAAATACTTCTTCAAAGGGCTCATCATTTTCATCTGCAAAGCAGTGTTTGAGGAGAGCTTTTACATATCTGTCATTGTGGTCAAAACACGGCATCTTAACTTCAATTTGGATCGTAGACCTAAAAGAAAGACGGTTGGAATTAAATGAATATATAATAAATGGCTAAATTTATCTTCAAAATTCTCTATTACATTTTACATGTCTCCATTTTTTCTAAAACTTTAAACAAATAGAAAAAGTTACAGTTATAAAAGAAGCAAATATAGAGTGATTTACATTTTTACTCATTGCTTAATATTTTTATTTCTTCACAGGAATTTTGATTGTTTACACATCAAAATCAAGAAGGTAGTTTATACACACATTTCTTGTCACATTAAAATGCTTCACATACATTTGTTTATATCCATGTGCAACAGGAAATCACTGTGTACATTTTAAAAGCATACTTCAAAAGAGGAGTTACTGTCTCCATAGGACTTTTAGTAATTAATAAGTATTTGTTGATTTGCTAAAAAACATAAAGAATATTCTACTGCCTATGTGTATGTATTTGAAATTTATTGATTAATAATTTATAAACTAAATTTTCAATTTAAAGAAGTGTGATAACAGCAGCAGTCTTTTAAAGTTTATTTTGAATCAACAATTACTAGTTATGGGGAGAGACTGGGTGGGGAGGAAAGGTCATAGATTTATAACAGAGAGAAGAGAGATAGGATATATGAGGTAGAAGAAGATGAGTGAAAACTAGACTTGGCTGAATTTTTTGTTTTATTTGAGTAAAGATGGGTCAGAAGTTGTGGCCCAGTGATTTCTCTGCTTAGAGTCTTTGCTTGAGTTTGAGTTTCAGGCAGATTGTTTTATTTTCTGAAGAGTCTGGGCAATACAGAGGAAACTTCTCAACTTAGATTGTAGCCGAATTTAGATGTCTGTGGTGGTAGAAATGCAGTTTCAACTTTATTATTGGCTATCAGCCAATCAGCCATGTCTAGTTTTCAGTTCCTACATGGTATGCACCATATACACCCTACTTGTAGATTTCTTAATGTTAAGACCCAGCCATCAGGGGGTTGAGTTGTTTTGTATAGAACAACTTTGCTCATCTTCTTCCACAGCTCATAAAAAATCTTTAGCAGCGTGGCCGAGTATAAAATGAACTCAAACAAATCAGTAGCCTCTCTTTGTACAAATGATGAATGGACTGAGAAAGAAAATAGGGAAAGAACACCCTTTCAAGATAGTCATGAATAATATAAAACATGTTGGGATAACTATAACTAAACAAGTGAAAGATGTTTATGGCTAGAACTTCAAGTCTTTCAGGAATGAAATAGAAGACCTCAAAAATGGAGAGATTTCCTGTGCTCACAGATTGGTATAATTAATATATTAATTGGTTTATGACAAGAACTTCAAGTCTTTCAAGAATGAAATCGAAGAAGATCTCAAAAATGGAGAGATCTCCCATGCTCACAGATTGGTATAATTAATATAGTAAAGATGACTATCCTACCAAATGCAGTCTACAAATTCAATGCAATTCCGAACAAAATTCCAATACAGTCCTTCAAAGACATGGAAAGAACAATTCTCATATGGAAAAACAAAAAACTCAGGATAGAGAAAACAATCTTTGGCAATAAAAGAACTAGTCAGTGAGACCCAGGGATTCAGGTCAGAGTAGATTGCTGGTCTCCTTCCACCTCATATATCCAGCCTCTCTGCTCTCTGTTAGAAATCTGTTACCTTCCCTCCCCACACAGTCTCTCTCCATAACTAGCAACTGTTGATTCAAAATAAACTTTAAAGGACTGCTGGTCCCCCTATGGGGATACTGTTGCCCTCAGTCTCTTCCAGCCTTTCCCTAATTCAACCACAGGGGTCCCGGGCTTCTGTCCATTGTTTAAGTATCTGCATCCTACATGCTCAGAAATGGAAGGACTTGAAAGTGAGAGATGTCTGATCTAAGTATAATGTCATCCTAATCTGTACACTTTTTAGGGATTCATTTTTCTGCACAGACTATAAAACATGTCCAAAATGAGATACAAATAATAATAATAATAATAAAACACAATGAAAAGTAGAGGGATACAACCTTGCTAAAGAGATAACTTTAATTCTTTGCATGTTTAATTGTCATGCTTAGTTTTATTTACAACAGAGACATTTAACACTAATATTATGCATCTCTTTCATAAGATACATAGGTAGAAATATTTTGTGTGTGATATACCTACTTATTTTGAGAGTTTCATTTTTGCTTCTCTCTCTCTTTCTCTCTCTCTCTCTCTCTCTTTCTCTCTCTCTCTCTCTCTCTCTCTCTCTCTCCTGCCCTCCCTCCCTCCCTCCCTCCCTTCCTCCCTCCCCCCCTCTGTCTGTCTCTCAATTCTTCCTGAGGTAACAAGATGGTTTCATTGACAGTGACCATACCTTCCATGTAGCAGCATCATTAACACGTAGTTCCAAATATTTGTTGCTGAAACCCTGTCTTCTTCATCTCTATTTGCATTCTATTCATTATACCCGATACTGGATCACATGTACATGGAGAAAACTACTGTTTGAGAATTACTGAAGTAAATTCTCAGTTTAAAGAAGTATGTCAGTTGCCTTTTAAAGTTTATTTTGTATCGACAATTACTAGAACTGTGGGAAAAGCCTAGGGGTAAGCGAGGGAGGGCGAATGATAGCTGGGATGTAATATATGAGAGAATAATTATAATAAAAGATATTACCAGAGCAATCTTGTGAGCCTGTAAAAACTTTAAAGTTTGTAATAACTTGAAGGGTTAGAACAACATTCAGGATATGATAGCCTGCCAGGTTACATATGAGTGTATTTTCCTTAGACATAACCCTAAACTTAATTCAATTGGTGTCTTCTACAGATCAAAATAAATTATATTGGGTATAGTCCTGCTTCGTAGAAATTCACTGAGAAATTGTTAAATGCATTTATTTTATCAGTATACTAACTTTAGTTAGCCAGGATATCGGTGATAAATTTTGAAAGAAAACCATGTATCAGTTAAGTGTTAAATTCATGGGGTGGGCCAGATCACTGCCTACTGTTTCTTCTTGGATTTATTCCAGGTAATATTTTCACATTTTAACGATTTTGGATTTGGCTAGCTTAAATAATTAGAAGCTGGAGCCAGCACTGCAAAAATATTTTTTCCAAAATGAACAATGTGAGCCTGTCATCTTTAAGAAAGCACATTTGCCCACCTCCAGCAGAAAGATAGGGCATCAAGTGAGGGATGGGGTTGCATCCCACAGTCAAAACTCTGACCCATAATTGTTCCTGTCTGAAAGAACTTCAGGGATGGAAGTGGAGAAGAGCCTGAGGAAAGAAAGTCCAGCAACAGGCCCAAAGTGGGATCTAGCTTAGAGAGGTCCCAAAACCTGACACTATTACTGAGGCTATGGAGCACTCACAAAAAAGGGACCTATCATGACTGTCCTCTGAAAGACCCAACAAGTAGCTAAATAAGTCAGAGGCAGATATTTGCATCCAACCAATGGGCAGAAGCTGCTGACCTCTGTGGTTGAATTAGGGAAAAGCTGGAAGAAGCTGAGGAGGAGGACAACCTGTAAGAGAATCAGCAGTCTCCATTAACCTGGACCCCTGAGATCTCTCAGACTCTGGATCACCAAACAGGCAGTATATGCCAGCTGATATGAGGTTCCCAACACATATAGAGCAGAGGACAGCCAGTCTGAGTTTAGTCAGAGAACATGTGCCTAACTCCCAAGAGACTGGAAGCCCCAGGGAGTTTAGAGGTCTGGTGGGGTGTGGGTGGGGGCTGGGGACAGTATTGTGGAGACAGATGTGGGGAGGAGGTATGAGGTGTAGAACAGTCAGAAGATGGACTGGGAGGTGGACCAAATCTGAAGTTTAAAAGAAAGAAAGAAAGAAAGAAAGAAAGAAAGAAAGAAAGAGAGAAAGGAAGGAAGGAAGGAAGAAAGGAAGGAAGGAAGAAAGAGAGAAAGAGAGAGAGAGAGAGAGAGAGAGAGAGAGAGAGAGAGAGAGAGAGAGAAAGAAAGAAAGAAAGAAGAAAAGATTTTTTAAAAAGAAAGCACATTTATAGTGATGACATACACCCATACACCATTTTGGTAGTTACATAATAAGTTGATTCAATGAATTCTGCTAAAGATTTAATACTGAGATTCATATGACTAGTGTCAGAAACCAGGGATCCCTTGTGCCTTCTGAACAAACCTAAGATAATGGAAGTTTACAAGAGACATAAGACGTCTCCATCGTGCTGTTTTCCCCCTTGCCATTCTTTTCTAACAAGGATAAACACAGCTTCAAATGACTTGCAGCTGACAATTTCTTTATGAAAGGATAACACTGTAATAAGAGCCACAGTTTTTATCATCCAATGTTTCTATTTTCTTTCATATATTCATATACATGCCATCAAAATCCCTTAATTGGAGAAGTACATAAAAGAAGTACAAATACCACCTCCACATCAAGACTAAGACTTGTAAAATCAGCCTATATCCTTTGTCTTTTGCATGTTCTTCTACATACTGATTTAAATATTAGGCAGGCATCTATGTGTACCTTTACAATTCTGTGCAATTCATTAAACGTTGAAATTAAATGCAATAATAATTTTTGCTTTAAAGTAACACAGCCTTTAGAGCAAATGTGATGCATTATATTGACATAACAAATGTGGACATTAATTAAAGAGCAGCAGAATCCAGCAGAGAAGTTTGCCCTCCATCTGCTTGACCTGAGGTAATAACAATGTTCCATTAACCCAAGCTGACAGATTTTCTAGGGTTTGTCTCCATCCCTGAAGTTGGTGCTCCTGGTATGAATAACCATATGTGTTACATCATCCAGAGCATGCATGCAGAAGGAAACTAATTGTTTACGTATCCCGCCTTTTTTGCTTTCTTTTTCATTTCATTCATTGTGATGTCTGCTACAGGTATCCATACCTTTCCCTAGCTGTATGCCAATGAGCTTTCCAGCCATAGTACCAAATTGCAGTACGTGCCCTCAGGTTTGGACCACTATTTACTCAAAGACAGTCCCATAAACTACATAATGCCACAAAGCAAAGAGCCATAAAAGTAAATGCTTTTTGTATCATACTCCTCAGATATATTCAAATGAGATTTGAAGGAAGAAGAATGCTAGATGCAACACACAGGGAAGAAAAAAGAAAGAAAAAGAGCATACAGATTTTTCTAAATAATAAATTAGTGGGATGGAGCAACTTTGTCCCAGAATTAAAATTTAAATCTTTGATTGTATTCACATCCACTGTGCATTATTGAACCAAAGGGACTCTTTTCCTCTTCCATCTTATTACAGAACAAACATCAAACACTTCTCAAGAAGCATGTACCCAGGAGGCATTTTGCTTTGTCACAATACAGATTTCACAGCCTCTCTGATGGGAGAGCAGACTTGCCTGCAGCCTCAGAGAACAACAGGATGGTGATTTGCTGTGCTCCTCTACCTCCTCCTCTGGAATTGTTGCCTCACTGCAGTAAGTAGCTTTCCCTCCAATTATCCAAGCTCCTCAATCCACAGAGCTTGACCCCCACGACTTCAGAAAACACTAGTTGTTTGCAGTCATTAATCCAAGATTATAAGCATGGAGGGACACTCATGAGACAAGGGTGAACTCATGGTTCCTGAAGAAAGACAATGACGGCTTTTTTTTCAGAACACCTCCCCAGTGTGTGGGGGCTGGGCTGCGCTGCCATTTTCATCATTCCTTTTTCCTGAAAGCATGTTTGCTCTCTCATCATTTCAAGTGTTGCTGCAGTCTGGCTAGAGCATCCTTGGGGCAGGCAATAGTACCCACTGCTGCACTGTCAGGATGGCTCCACTTTCCTCTCCGCCTTTGCCTGGACAGGGGAGTCTAGACAGTAGCAAGCCTGATGGGACAAAGAGAGGAATTGGAAGATTATACCAACGGGAGGATGATAGCAGCTAGTTTCCCTGATAGCCAATGTCAGAATTTAATTGTCAGCTGTGCACATCCCTGTCAACAATGCTTTACTTTTATATTGTAGGGAGTGACAATGGTGTATCCTTGGCAGCTGAGTAAGTCGCAACTCCTGATCTCTATTTACATGAAATTTAACCACAGAACTTTGATATGAGATGTCTTCTTCAATGATCGGTATTCAATGACCTTTCTCTCTTCTTGTGCTCTGCAGAAGCTCCATTTAATTTATAGAGGAAAATAACCTACGTATAACAGAGAGCCCTACTCTATGTTATTCTATTTATAAGATAGTATATTAATTCAGAATCCATCTTTCATTGTTACCAAGGATCTGATGAAATCTTTCAAGGTCTTCTTGTAAGCCAAAGAGAAATTATATCTTGAATTTGATTAATTTTGATAATGTATTACATAGCAAATTAAAACATCCTCTTTCTTACAGAAATTGGCCCTAGAACAGAGGGCACTTTGCTCTCTAGGTCTGAAGCTCTGATATCAAGGTGAGCTAAATTATTCTTCCATATACTTCAGTCTCAGCATCTTTTGCTATTTCCTTACAAAGATTATATTCAGCCCTCCTTAGCAAATGAAGAAAGGACTTAGGGATGCTCTCTCATTCTCCTTCTTCCCACAGATGGTGATAAATTCAGATTCAGACTCCATTAAACCTGAGTAGAGCAAGCCAGCAGGTGGCTGTACTAATGGAAAATCCTGGCTTTGGAATAATGGGAATTGCAACCGACAGCTCTTCTACGCCACAAAGAAGATGATGTATCCTTATTGACAGTGTCGCATTTGAGTCCAGAAGGCTGATCTGAGAGTTCTGTCCTGGCATAACGGAAGCTAAAAGCCCCCTGGGTGCTTTCTTGGCCACACCACTATAATTTTTGTCATCTGAACTTTCTATTACAGTTCATTTTACAAATCGCATATAAGTTGAAGAGCAAGAGTGGTGAGGGGGAGAGGGGGAGAGGAGGAGAGGGGGACTTAATTTTGCCTACAGGCGTACTTTTATTCTTTTTCTTGCTTTAGAGGATAAATAGAGGTTGACACGGCACAGTATTTCCAGCCAACTCAGTATTTTCGGTGCTGACATACTAGTCCATGTCATGTCTGGGAGTCTATACAACCTCTTTTGAGGATGCTTCTTCTGTTTGGAATAGGCAGGGATTGTCTAGGAGGTATGACGCTTGGTAGTCCTGCATTAATATCCATTGTTCCTCCATTTCCTTTTCTCTTATTTCCATCTTCCTTTTTAAATTACAAGAACTTATTTGACAAAAAGCAAGCCTTGGTATATTGATCTGAGAAGCATCTGGATGTTCAAATATTTAGAACTTCATATTTCCACTAATCCTCTAGTTCTCTGAAAATATAACAAGGAGTTATGAAAATATTTCATTGTATTCACCATCTGCCAGCACTTTTAAAAACATTATATTAAGACCAATAATTCTATTTACACTTTCTCAATATAGTATATTTCCTCTCAAGAACTGTTAGTACTTTACAAAACTGAACTGAATCATTGACACATTTCTTACAATTTTGTGTTAGAAATAAATGGGGGCATTTTGAGAAGACAAGTAAAAGTTGAAGACGGTCTCAAAGAGTTAAGATTCTGTTTTAATATAAATTTTATTACATCATTAATTAGTCATATCTCCATTTTGTAATGTAATGAGTGTGAGCTTTGTAGTGAACAGTTCAAGAGCTAGAATGTCTTGTTTCTTATCATGAGTTTATGGCTTAACTTTACACTAACTCCAAAGTGGCTCTGCTGCTTCAAATGTTTAAAGCAGAGGGTCAAAGGCTTTCTTTGAGAAGATGAACTCATTCAAAACAAGACCAATACACCATTCCAGAGAGGACTTCATATTCAGCTCTTCATATTTTCTTCAGTGGTTAAAATTATGAATTAGAACCTAAGTGCTTTCAAGTAACAAACAGAGATGACATTATGAGATGATATTATAAATAGATTCTGTAAGTGAGTAAAGGTGTTATGATACATTCGTTTCAAGATTTCAAGCTAATCTTTCTTATAATGTTCTGAGTTAAAGAACCACCTGAGATACCAGGGTTATAGAGTCACCTTCACCCGAAATATAATCAGTGACTTTCACTACATGAGAAAACTGGTAAATCACAGCCAGAGAGCAACTCATAGACAGTGCACTTTTTTTTGTTTGTTTGTTTGTTTGTTTGTTTTTCGAGACAGGGTTTCTCTGTACAGCTCTGGCTGTCCTGGAACTCACTCTGTAGACCAGGCTGGCCTCGAACTCAGAAATATGCCTGCCTCTGCCTCCCAAGTGCTGGGATTAAAGGCGTGCGCCACCACTGCCCGGACAGTGCACTTATTTATAACTGAGAATGTTAGGGAAATAAAGCACTAAATCCTAACTGTAAAGTATTTTGTTTTTATTTCGAGTGTTTTTCTATTGTTAAAAGAAACCCAGTAACTCAAAGAGATTGTTATCACAGGAAGAGTAGGTGTAATCAACAATCATCATAAGACTGAAATTATTAAAGCAATATATTTCCAAAATGTTATATTATTGTTTTAACTTAGATATTGACATCAAAGTAAGGTCTATTTATCACAAGAATCAGATTTATAAAACAAGCAAGCAATGTTTTCTTTTGGAGAAACAAACAACTTCATAATGAACTCAAAATAATTTTCACAACTTCGTCAAAATAATACAGAATAAGAAAAATGAAAATCCAGAACTGATGATACAGCAGAAAAAAAGTGAACTTGAATAGCAAACTCAATTTTTTCAGGTATACTGTCAAAATACCTTGGCTTTCATATCTCATCTGTGATACTTTCTGCTAAATACCAAACAAACAATACAGGAGGCAAAACAGGGTAACATTTTATTCTGTTCTGTAGAAACACTATCCAAAGTTAACTTTAGACCCTGCAGTCTGAAAGGATCTGCAGTAAGATGGCCCCTGGCCCCTCACAGGCTTATAAGTATTTTGCACATGTTTCTGAGTAATGAAGAAAAAATCAGGATTCCACAAGCCTAATATGGAGTTCTAATAATTTGCTTTAATGCTTCACAGAATTCAGAAAAATAACTCCTTTCTAGATTATAATAATGAATATTACATAGAGGCACAGGCTCACATATAGAGAAGAGGCATGATATAGTTCCAAGGACTTCAAAAATTTTATCTCAGGGACCTGCTTGCATTTAGCTGTAAGAAAGGTCTCAGAACTTGTAATTTAGGGATTTGTTATTATAGGCGTGAACTGTTATTATTATCTATTGGTGATATCATTCATGTTTAAACTATACCTCCTCCTGCCTGAGCTTTTCAGTTGATCAATACATTATGAAGACTTTTGAGGTTATAGTCACCACTCATATTCATTTTAAAAGAAAGAGTCTAACCATACCTGAGAAAAAACAAGGAATCATAATCCTGAGGCAGCATATCAAAAAGTGGACACATAAACACACATACACAATAACAACAGCAAAATAATAGGATTTTTAACATACACTACTTGTTGACATCTCTCAGTGTCAATGGATGTGAAAACAGAATCCACTGTTCTCCTGCATCCAAGGACATTTAAACATCAAACACAAAGACATCACCTCTTGGTAAAAGGTAAAAAGATATTCCTATTCCAAGCAAATTGACCTAAAATCAAACTGTTGTAGCCATTTTATTATCTAATAAAATAGTTCAAACCAAAACTAATCAGATGAGAGAGGAAGGGCACTACATACTTACCAAAAGAAAATTCACCAAGAGGACATGTAATTCTTAACATATATGCATCAAATACAAGTGCATAAAGAGGTACCAGTGGACATTAGGTTAGTTACTTCTCCTCACACAATTGTACAGAGAGATTCAATACCACCCTTCTTACTAATAGATAGTTCATCCAGACAAACACTAAATAGAGAAATGTTGAAGCTAACAAAATGTTAAAAACCAAATGGACTTACAGATATTTATAGAAAGTTCATCCAAAACAAGAAAAATATACAGTCTTCTCAGCACCTCAAGGAATTGTCTCCAAAACTGACCATATACTTAGACACAAAGCAAATCTCAATAAATAGAAGAAAATTAAAATAACAACCCATATTCTATCTGAAGACCACAGCTTAAAACTATAACAACAAAAAGTTTAGAAACTCATGAAAAGTAAAATCATACTATTAAATTAAAATGCATCATGGAAAATTAATAAACAAATTAAAGACATTCAGGATTGAACCAAAATAAAAACACAATATACCATGCTTATGGGACACAGAGGAAATGTTCAAATGGCAAGTTCAAATCACTAACTGCCAATTAAAAAGTGGAGAGACTATTGTGAAGGATGTCATTTCCCTAATTTCTTTCTTAGCCTGTTTATCCTTTGAGTAGATGAAGGCTACTGATTTGTTTGAATTTATTTGATATCCAGACACTTTGCTGAAGTTGTTTATCAGCTTCAGTAGTTCTTTGGTGGAATTTTGGGGGTCACTTAAGTATACTATCATAAAATCTTCAAATAGAGATATTTTGACTTCTTCCTTTCCAATTTGGATCCCTTTGACTTCTTTATGTTGTCTAATTGCTCTAATTAGACCTTCAAGTACTATATTGAATAGACAGGGAGAGAGTGGGCAGCCTTGTCTATTCCTTGATTTTCGTGGGATTATTTCAGGTTTTTCTCCATTTAGTTTGATGTTGACTAATTGTTTGCTGTATATTGTTTTTATTATGTTTAGGGATGGGCCAGAAATTCCTGATCTTTCCAAGACTTTTAACATGAAGGGATACAGCAGATGCTGGCAAGGATGTGGAAAAAGAGGAACACTCCTCCATTGCTGGTGAGATTGCAAGCTGGTACAACCACTCTAGAAATAAGTTTGGCAGTTCTTCAGAAAACTGGACATAGTACTACTCGAGGACCCAATTATAACACTCTTTGGCATATACCCAGAAGATGCTCCAACATGTAATAAGGACACATGCTCCACTATATTCATAGCAGTCTTATTTATAATAGCCAGGAGCTAGAACAAACCCAGATGTCCCTCAACAGAGGAATGGATACAGATAATGTGGTACATTTACACTTTGGAGTATTACTCAGCTATTAAACTATGAATTCATGAAATTCTTAGGCAAATGGATAGAACTAGAAAATATCATCATGAGTGAGGTAAGCCAATCTCTAAAGAACACAAATGCTATGCACTCACTGATAAGTGGATATTAGCCACAAATCTCCAAATAACCAAGATATGATTCACAGATGACATGAAGCTCAAGAAGAAGAAAGACCAAAGTGTGTGTGCTTGGGTCCTTCTTAGAAAGAGAACAATAACAGGAGCAAATATGGAGATAAAATGTAGAGCAAAGATTGAAGGAAAGGCCACCAAGAGAGTGTCCTACCTAGGATTCATTCCATATACAGTTACCAAACCCAGACACTATTGTGGATGCCAAGAAGTGCATGCTGATAGGAGCTTGATATGGCTATCTCCTGAGAGGTCCTGCCAGAGCCTTGCAAATACAGAGGCACATGATGCTCAAAGCCAACCATTAGACTGAATGCAGGATCCACAATATAGGAGTTAGAGAAAGGGCTGAAGGAGTTGAAGGGGTTTGCAACCCAATATGAAGAACAACAATATCAACCAACCAGACCCCACAGAGCTCCCAGGGACTAAACCATCAAGAAAGGAGTACACATGGCTCCAGCTGCTTATTTAACAAAGGATGGCCTTGTGCATCAATGGGAGGAAAGGTCCTTGGTCCTGTGAAGGCTGGATAGATGCCCCAGTGTATGGGGAATCAAGGGCAGGGAGGTGGGAGTAGGTGGGTGGGTGGAAGAACACCCTCACAGAAGCACGGCGGGGTAAGAGTATAACATTTGAAATGTAAATCAAGAAAAATATCCAGTAAAAAAGAAAAAGTGTGCAAAAAAATCTCAAATAAATAAATAAGAATTTTTAAAAAAAAGTAGAGAGATCTCATATTAGTAACTTGCCACCACATCTGAAAGCATTTTACTAAAAAGAAAAAAATCACACCCAAAAGGAGTAGCTGGAAAGAAATAATCAAAAACAGGGAAGCAATTAATAAAATAGAAGCAAAGACAAATCACAAACCCAAACACACAAAACTCAATGAAATAGCGTGTTATTTCTTTGAAAACATCAATCAGATTGATAAACTCCTATACAAATTAACAAAAAAGCACAGAGAGAATATGCAAATTAACAAATTAAGATGAGAAAAGAGGAACAGCCACATAGATAGGCCATACATTGTCTCCTGAACAACTCTGGACTCATTGATCACTGAGTCGGGGAAGAAATAAAGAAAAAAATTAGACTTTTTAAAATTCAATGAAAATGAATGTAAAACATACCCAACCTTATGGGACACAATGAAAGTGACTGCTATGAGGAAAGTTCATAGCACTATGTGAATTCATAAAGAAATTTGAGAGAGTTCATATTAACAACTTAAAAGCACACCTGAAATCTCTAGAACAAAATAATAATCATGCCCAAGAGGAGTATATAGCAGAAAATAAGCAAATTCATGGCTGATATTAATAATTTAGAAACAAAGAGAAAAATACAATAAATAAAACCAGTAGTTGGTTCTTTGAGAAAATCAACAAGAAAGACAAAACTTTAGGAAAACTAACTACAAGACAGAAAGACATTATAGACAATATTCAATTATCACAATCAGAAATCCAAAGAATTATTAGGTCTTACTTCAAACAATTAGAAAAGCCTCCAGGCAATTGGAAAATGTAAATGACATGGATGATTTTATTGATAGATACCACTTACCAAAGTTAAATCAAGATTAGGTAGACAATTTAAGTAGTCCTATTACCCCTAAGAAGCAAACAAACAAACAAACAGCCCAGGGCCAAATGTTTTAGAGCAGATTTCTACAAGAATTTAAAAGAAAAGCTAATGTCAATCCTTCTCAAACTATTCCACAAAATAGAAACAGAAGGACCATTGTCAAACTCATTCTATGAGGCCATAGTTATCAAGATACCTAAGCCACACAGAGGCTCAACAAAGAGGAATTTCAGACAAACTTCTTTTATAAACATTGATGAAAAATATAATATTCTCTCGATATCTATTCAATACAGTACTTGAAATTTTAGCTAGAGCAATAAGATTACTAAAGGAGATCAAGGTGACATAAATTGGAAAGAAGTCAAAATATTGCTATTTGTAGATGTTATTATAGTATACATAAGTGGACCTCCAAAACTCTCCCAGTAATCTATAGCTGATAAACATCTTCAGCAAAGTGAATGGATACAAAATTAACTAAAAAGAAAAAAAATAAGTAGGCCACCATTATACAAATGATAGAAGGCTGAGAAAGAAATTATGAAAACAACAGCCTTCACATTACCCACAAATAATATAAAATATCTTGGTGTAACTCCAACCAAGCAAGTGAAAACCATTTATCAAAATAACATCAAGTCTCTGAAGAAAGAAAGTGAAGTAGATAAGAGAAGATGGAAAGATCTCCAGTGTTATGGAGGATTAACCTAGCAAAAATGGCTATCCCAAACCAATATCACTCCAGATTCAATACAGTTCCCATCAAAAATCTAACAAAAATCTTTATAGACCTTGAAAGAGCAATTCTCAACTCCATAAGGAAAAACAATAAACCCAGGATAACAAGAACAACCCTGTAAAATAAAATAATTTTGAGAAGTATCATATCCCTGATATCAAGCTGTACTACAGAACACTAGTAATAAAAGATCACATGGGATTGGCATAAAAACAACAGGTTGATCAATGGAAAAGAATAGAAGACCAAAAAATAAATTCATATACCTATGGACACTTTGCTTTTATCAAATGAGCCAAAACTATGCAGCAGTAAAAAGAAACCATCTTCAACCAATGGTGCTCATCTAACTGGATGTCTGCATGTAGAAGAATACAAAGATCAATATTTAACACACTGCACAAAACTCAAGTCCAAATGGATCAAAGAGCTCAATATAAAGGCAAATACACTAAATGTAATAGAAAAGAAAATTGCCAACTGTCTTGAACACATTGGCACACACACACACACAAAAAAACAACTTTCTAAACAGAACACCAACAGCACAGGCACCAAGATCAACAATTAATAAGTGGGACCTCATAAAACTGAAATAATTCTGTAAGGCAAAGGTCACCATCAAAAGAGCCATAAAAGAGCAGGTACAAAACAGGAAAAGATATTCATCAACCCTATATCTGACAGAGGGTTGATATGCACATTATATAAAGAATGCAAGAAATTAAACACAAATAAACCAAATCACCCAATCCAAAAATGGGATACAAAGTTAAACAGAGAATTTTCAACAGAGAAATTTTTAGTGGCTGAGGAGGACTTAAAATAGCATAGCTAGCAGGGCAGTGGCTAGGTAGCATACTCCTTTAATACCAGCACTAGGAGGCAGAGGCAGGCAGATTTTGGAGTTAGAGGCCAACCTGGTCTACAGAGTGAGTTCCAGGACAGCCAGGGCTACATAGAGAAACCCTGTCTCAAAAAACAAAACAAAAAAACAAAAACAAAAACAAACAAACAAAGAAAGTATAGCTATATGACTCTTGGGCATATATCTAAAAGAAGTCTTACCTTGCCACAAGGGCATGCGCTCCACTAAGTTCATAGTGGCCCGCCTTTACAGAAACATGCTGGAACCAACACAGATGTCCCACAATTGAAGAATGGATACAGAAATGTGGTTCATTTACATAGTGGAATGCTATTAAGCTATTAAGAGCAAGGACGTTATGAGGTCTGCAGGCAAATGGATGGAACTAGAAAATATCATTCTGAATGAGATAACTCAGACCCAAAAGGACATGCATGGTATGTACTCACTAATAAACTGATATTAGCCAAAATAGTACAGAATACCTTAGGATACAATCACCAGAACTCAAGAAGAGTAACAGAAGGCCCTTAAGCAGAAGGGCCTAAGTGAGGATGTTTCAATTCCACTGGGAAGGGAGAAGAAAATAATCAAGGGAGGCAGAGGGAGGGAGGAATCTGGGTGTAAGAGACAAGGGTAAAGGGAACATGATCAGGTATGGGAGAATAAGACAGAAGCCCTGAGGACCAGCAGAATGAATGGAAATATGAACCTAGGGGGTGGTTGGACCCTCTAGAAAGTACCAGAGACTCTGGAAGTGAGATACCTTCAGGATTCAAAGGGATCTTTGCAGTTAAAGCAAGGGCAAATATTTGCTTGGCTGCTAGCTTGCCATATTTGAAGCAAACTCCATAAGGCAGTTTTTCAATGCTCATCATCTTCTCTGAAGTAAAAGAGGGATGCCTCCCTGCAAGGAACAGATCTGTCTTATAGCCAAAAAGGCCTTTTATTAATTAAAGATTTTTGAATGGCATATTCTATAGATTTCTATAGTTTTTAAAAACCATCTATCTATATGTAGTATAGTTGAATTGTTTATTTCTATTTACTATCTGTTTAACTTAAGAAACTTATCTCTATAGTTAAATAAACTAGTATCTAAAATTACCATAAGTTTGATTAACTGACTACTAACTTGAATTTCTTAATTATACTAAAGTTTTCAAAAGGACTAAAACATCAACTCAACATTCCTATCCATAGCTCTTAATAGCTTAATAGCATTCCACTATGTAAATGAATTGAAACTGATTGCATTTTTAAATGAGTTGCATAGGTATAATACTTTGAGAGTTTAAACACATACACATATACATTTATATACTTATACATATATGTATGTATTAACAAAATATTATCTTAAATTTGTATCAACATACAAAGTCCACACCAAAGTAAAAATGTCTTACTTGTTAATGCTCTTTTGTCTAGCAGTAGATTCAATGATCTACCTTTTATTTTATCATTTCTATATCCTCCTTTTTATCCCTCCTCCCTTTCCTTAACATTAGATAGCAGAGGAAGAAGGATAAAGCAAAGAAAAAAGAGAGAGAAAGAAATCCAGAATCTAACTTCTGTTAATTTGTTTCAACCTGGATCAAAACCATTAACAACATGTGACCAAGTCTCCTAAAATGACAACAAATGTCCATTAACCACCAAACAGCCAAAAAGCACCCAAGCCATTTTTGACAACGGAGGCATCATTCTCTTAAAATTCCTTCCAGCTTTCTGGGAGTGACTTCTTTTCTGCATGTCTGTGTGATGTGAAAGTGCAAGGCTTAACTGAAGTCCTGACTGGAGCAGTCTGCAAGGTTGGATCAACTGGCGTCAGCCATTTTGAAGCTACACTAGAAACACCTTTTGGTGAAAGAGGAATTAAGGTACTCGGTGGTTGAATCAAGCAGAATGCTGTAGTAAATAAATCTCAGCATCCTTAAGAGTGAATCTTCTCAGGACTACTTTAATTTCATAGTGTCTGGTTGTTTTATTCTATGAACATACAAAAGTTTGAAGGCAATATACATTCCTGCATTGACACATGTGTCTTAGGGTTTACATTGATATGAAGAGACACCATGACCCAGGTAACTCTTATAAAGGACATTTAATTGAGGATGGTTTAGAAGTTCTGAGGTTCAGTCCATTATCATCATGTGGGAAACATGGCAGTATTGAAGCAGGTGTGGTACTAGAGGAGCTGAGAGTTCTACATCTTCATCTGACTGTGTCCAGGAGAAAACTGACTGTTCTGAACTGGGCAGAACTTCAAAGCCCACCTGCACAGTGACACACTTCCTCCAACAAGGCCACACCTCCTAAAAGTACCATTACCAATGGCCCTAACATAGTTAAACCACCACACATGTATGGAATGTGCAGTGAACAAAATTCAGCAAAAAATGGTTTTCTGCTTCCCATTAAAGCAAGAAAGGCATCTGTATCTTTTATAAGTTAGTTGAGACTATATAACTAAACTGTAATATAAATTTTTATCCATGCCATTTGAAACGATGGCATAATAAGTCCTGAGGATTTGGTAGCCAACAAGAGTTATCTGCTATGCTTTGCTCAAGTCCTGGCTTGAAATATTTTCATGTCTCAGCTACTTTCAGAGCTATTCCCATGCACAGAGAACAGCAATACATATTACCTGTTTTGTCTTTCTTCTTGATTTCTTTTTTCCTGTATGTAACCAACATCATTGGAGAGTCTTCCCCGGTCAAATATGATTTTTGTTCATTTTGAAAAAATACATGTTTGTTCTTCTCCTTTTGAAACAAAAATAAAACCTCAACTCATCAACTCAACATTCCTTCCATTATGAAGTTATCACACAATTATACTGATCTAGTGCATCAGTCCTTTCTAAAACCCCATGGTTTTCAGCAACTGTGTGGTCTCATTGGCACTTAAAAATTTTAAAGTCAATAAAACACTATTTAAATTATCATTGGGAGATATCATATCCCCCTTTTCTCTGAGCATTTCCTTTAAAGTCCTGGTAGATCAATACAGCATTCTGTCCTGTAAAATTGTGAGATATGCCAATAGCATGTTTTATATCATAATGTCTAAAATATTATTTCATTCTAGTGGATTATGTTGAAGCATCAACAGCTTCAATCTATAAAGGCATCTCCATGATAGTTACCATCTCTAATAAACATGCGCTCTCAGAATCATTTGCTTCAGAACACAGGTAAGAAGTCCCTTGGAAATCTGAACATGCATCAACTATATCAAGAACATATTTTAAATTTACAGATTCTATAAAATGAAACACCTAAGCCATAGTACAACATTGTTCTAAGGTGACTTTCTTATACAGAATCTGAATTTTTAACTCAAAATATCGTATTTTTATGGGCTGCCATTTTAATACTTGATAACCTTGTAGATGTCTCTAATCTGGAAATAGTTTGTCTGCTGTAGCTATAGGTTCCAGGTTGGATTCTTCTGAGATTCTTTGTTCTGATTTAAAGAGTCTTCTAATCTCTGATCAATGACCTTTAAACTAGCATTCCATCTTTCAGGCACTTGTAGGACATGGGCTGCCTCTAGTGACATGGTCCTCAAATTAAACAAGACATTGGTTGGCCACTGCACAAGTTCTGTGCCACTATTCCCACAGCACATCTTGTAGGTGGATCAGATTATAGGATAAGAGTTTCCTGGATGGTTTGGTGTCCATATTTCTCCTCTTATAGCCTCAAGTGTACCTTCCTATGCACAAAAGATTATAATATAGGCATGAAGGCCTCATGCTGGCAATAGCTTGATTTGTCTACATCCAATGAGCTATGTGGATGTTGTTCTAGGCAATGGGGCCCCCACTGTAAGTTATTGGAGAATGGCCCTCTGCTTTATCATGAGCCTGTTTGTTTTCTAATCAGAGACAGAATTGGCGTAAATTTGAATGAGAAGAGAGGTAGGGAAAAATTGGTAGGAATAGAGAGACTGGAAATAGTAGTCAGGATAAATTATGTGAGAAAAATCTATTTTTAATAAAAGATAAAAAAGGCAAACATTCAAAAACTTCACAGGATTTGAGCAGTTATATACCAGGAAACTTGACAAAGATCAAATATATATTTCCATATACCATATGGAAAATGATTCACACACTGTCAAATTGAAAGCCCCAGTATCTTTATTGTACAAGTTACTGTCTGTGTCTTCAAATCACATAGCTCTGTACTCTAGGATTTTTTTCTGAAAAATTGGGACAGAATACTTGAGAAGAACTTAGAAAGTGAGCCAATAGCCTGAGTGCTCTAGCACTTAGAGTTAAGTCCTTTTTACCGAACTGTGCTCAGAGTGACAGCAAATGTTCTCCATTGAACAAAAATGTGAAGAAGATGAGGTAAAACACACGACTTCAGAACCACATATTTGCAGAACCAGATTGCTGACATTATGCAAACCACTAAAATCCCAAACACACTTTCACACCAGAAATAAAAATGTCTGTTTTTTTCATTCACTATTAGCTGGCCTGGCTTCACCTCTGCCTTGCCACTCATGAGAATGAATGTCCAATCGTGATTCATTCCTGCATGACACTATCAGAGCAAGAATTTTATTCCTTCAATTTTATCAGGACAGCTCATTCTGTTTTCGAGAATATAGATCCATTCTGACACTGTTACTATGAGAACCCAAGTTTTCATAGGTTGTACACTTTCCTTGTTGTAACTAGTCTTCAAAATGTATTACCTCGATTTCTGAAATATTTAATCAGTTAATCAAGCCAGGAACTTAAAATATCTCTTAGGTAGAAAGCTTAGTGTATTAATTTTTAATAAGACCAAAATACACCATGAATTGTATTTAAGTTCATTTCAATATACTTGTTTACTAAACAAATATATGGTTTCATTGGGTACCATATAAATTTTAGACCTCTCAAGTATGTGTATATCTAAATGTGAAGATATTCCTACTTGAATAGTTAAGTTAAATAAAAAGCAGGCTTTTTTGAATTTCTAAAAATATTTTTAATGTTTAGATATATTTTATTTGTATGAGTGCTTTGTGTAAATACATATATATGTATATGTGTGTGTGTGCGTGTGTGTGTGTGTGGACTGTGGGCATGCCTAGTACCTAATAGTGTCAGCAAATGGAATTACATCCCCCTGGAACTAGAACTTATGAGCTCCCTTGTTGGTAATGGGAGCTGGACAAAGGTCCTCTGTGACAGCAACAAGTGCCCTGAATCACTGAGCCATTCTCCCATCAGCCCATCTAGAACATTTCAATTTCTCAAATATTCATTTACATACAAGTTCTCATCAGATACCCCCATATTTTGGTCTCTTTCTTTTCATTGGTATAAGGCTACTTTATGTAATAATTACCATGGACAGTTTGGTGATTTCAAATATAACATAAAATAAAAATTGAACATCAGAGGTTCTTATTATACAAATTGATCCTTATGGGAGGGATTATAAAGTAGTGAAATCACACATCCCTGTGTTACAAAATCAGGCAAGATACAGTTTACAGTGGTCAAGAAATAAGAACAGACACCTGCCCCGACCTGCAGGACTTAAACAACAGGGTTCTAGAGAAAACAGAACTGCAACCACAAATTTGGGAACAGGAGACACAAAGGAAGGAGACAAGACAAAAAATTTTCTGATCAAGTCTCAATTTATTCTAGGGAAAGGCACTACTTAAAATTACAGACCAGAAAGGTATTTGCCCAGGTGCACGGGCCAAACCCTCATTATTGTTTGGTTACACATCAGCATAACTGGAATGTCCACATCATAAAATGTCCAGAAAGGAGTGTCCTCATTGTGAAAAGTCCAGAGAGGAAGGCCCTCATCATAAGGTGTCTGGAAAGTCCTCTATCATAAAATGTCCCGAGTCAATTGCAGGGACAGAAGCAAGATAGTGGAAGAGACAAAAGAGTGTTAGTTATAGATGATAGCCCAGGGACAAAATGGAGACTAAGGTGCCAGGGGTGTTTGGGACCCAACAGACACCAATCACAGACAAATATGCTTGGTTCACTACTTATCATGTGCATTTCCAACTTACTAGGTGTTATCCATCTTTCTATGATAACGATACTTCATTTTTGTAGTTTTCTTAATTTCATCCTTATGTCAATCAGACTTAATGCAACACTATGTTAGACATAGAAAAATTATGCTCTTGAGAAGATTTTACTGCTTCTTAGAATATCTGGCTTAAATGTCATCCGGGTCTTACTACTATAAGGCTAGTTTCCAGTGTAAGTTTTATTCAGTAATGGAACATTGAGGTATTCATAAGCATCAGACAATCAAGATGCATGCATAACTTTCTTGACTATGAAATACCAATCCGTGTGAGAGAAACACAAGTTATCAAAGCGTCGACCTTTTACTATTTCTATTAACTTTAGATGATACTTTCATAGGTATTTTAACATAATGTTTTCATTCCCATTGGAGAATACACTTCTAGAGTTGGCACTGAGTGATCCAAGAAAATGTACGTTCATAGCTTTACATGAGTCTTCCTAAATTCTCATCAGAAACATTGCTTGAATTATAAAAGTTATTGTGACTAACTTTATGTATCTCATATTTTGTTTGAACCCATCACCATTGCTCTCATCTTATTTATATTGGATAGAAAGTGTCTTCTTACATAGGCAGATGTTGCTTATCTAGGTTTATTTTCTTCTCTTCTATGAAATTCATTTTCTGTAGGTTATCCACACCTTTCCCTCTTCATGTGTGACCATTCATACCTCTATCATCATACACAGGGACACAAACATGCTTCTGTTTTTCTTTCTTTGTAATCTATTTAATTGTAACAATACACCAAATAGATCTAACATTTGAAAATGGTAAAAAGATGAAATCATTTACATTTTTAATATTAGATATGTGCATAATGTTGAACATTTTAGATTCTGCAACTTCCTTTTTGATAATTTTCTTATTTTACAAATTTGTAAGAGTAAGAACAATCATTGCATCAGCTTGTAAATAATTATAATTGAAGCATTATGAAAGTAGCCTTTTGTTTTTAATTTCATGAGGAAAATCATGCTGATCCTTTTAGGCAGATTCTGGGAACCACAGGTGTGAAATTATATTCTCCATTTCAGCCTCATGTTTGAGTAATGCTAAAGTGTTTCGATTATATGGTGCCTGCGAAGCATTTGGGTATGTTGAGGCTTCTGTAAAGTATCATTCTTCAGCAACTGTGCTAATTAAAATATGCTTAATTACTCAAGTTATGTATTTATGCTATCTTGAAATTTGAATATTCTCATTCTATTTAAATAGAATAGAATATGTCTTCTTAGATTGATGGGAGTTGCTTAAGCATTTTCTTCACGAACCTGAGTACTAAAGCTCTGTAACTCATTTGCTGTATATTATCTATCTACACTTGTCGCTTCACATGTGTTCATCTATATCTACAGGGACACACACAGAGACACAAATATGCTTTGTTTCTTCAAATATATACATATATATAATATATATTTGTATATACACACATACACATATGTATATGTATATATACACATATATAAAATGTATATGTATATGTATATATACATACATATAAAACGTGTGTATGGCATATATATAAATATATGTTATATAACACACACATATATATTAACATCAATGTACACATTCTGCTCTTTTCTTGAAAAATTTGATGGTACTATTATAATACTATAATATTTTTATCAGCACGATTTATTTTTAAAATTTGCTTGTCTTTAAAAACAATTTATTCTTTAAAATAACTTCAGATTATTTTATTTGGGAACAGAATAAGAACAAAATTGTTTGAGTATATTTTATTTAGGGAAAAATATACCTGGATGTATAAATGGATACATAACTTTAACCTAAGTTTATATGATGAATATGTACATATTTGTATGTATATACTTATTCTATAATTTACTTTTTAATAATTGACACTTCTTTAAGAAAGCTAATATAACTATTTTTGATTGAATTACTTCATGATATTTAAATTATCCATTCAGATTTTAAAAAGTAAGATAGATATTTTACTAATAAATTTTGCTAGATGCATATTTTCTAGGTCAAACATAAAATACAAAGGGGCAAAAGGGAAAAATATCATACCTTGCACATTATCAGAGTCAGACACTTAGAGTCTACTTAACATATCTTTTCTGACAATCTATAGACAGGGAATAATATTTATAATACATATATTTGAGAGAATGTTTGTACAAAGAATATGTTTCCTAAATATTAAATATTAAACTCAATATTAAAATGATCCAATTCCTATAAAAGGAAAGCACTTTGAAAAGACATTTACAAGGAAATAGATGACAAACAACATGGTCACTGACTAAGGGGAATGTAAATTGCTGCAGTAGGATTTCACTACACAGCTCATGAAATCCCTCACAGGGATTCAGAGCACTGTGAATTTCATGCATTGCTACTGCAATCTAAAACAACAGATAAAATTACAGCCATGTTGGAAAACAGCCTGGCAAGATTTTATGTGCAACATATCTATGGTCCAAGATTATTATTGTTCATCATTTATCCATAGAGATGAAAATAAATACATACAAATGTATGTATAGGTGTGGTGAAGGCATTTATATTCCTAGCCATTGAAACTCAGATACTTCATAAATAATTGCCACTCAATATTGAATGAATACGAAAAGCTCTTCCATGAATGGTTTATTGTTCACCAGTAAGAAGGAATAACCACAAATGAAGAAAAATATTAAAGTACTATGCCAGGTAAAAAGAAGGAGTCCCTCACAAATGTTCACAAGCTATTATATGTTACTGTGCCACACTTTATGTGACAAAATTTTTCATGACAGAAATTAGGTGAGTAGGGACAGTAGATTGGCACTCAATATTTGTGAGGAAGCATCTTCGAATGAGGGCACAAGGCATAATTTTTATGTTTATTGTAGTGATGTCTGCTATATCTCAAAGCTCCGAGAACTGTACCTCCTATTGGATGTAACTTACAAGTCAAAACATGAGCTTGAAGAAGTTCCAGGTTTGAAACTTGAGTTAGACTGAGAATTGACTTGGCAACTTGAATCAATTTTTCTGATTTTGAGATCTTGGTGCATCTTTCTTCCTTAAAGTTGTGCATACAAACGACTTGGCACAGATTCTCCTTCTGGATGTTAGTTATTAAAAGAGGATGTGCATGGTGACCATATCCTGCTTAGCAAGAAGAGTGGGAAGTGTAAATTAGATAGAGGTGAGCTGTACTGCACAAACAGAACCTTCTCTAGGAGAAGCAGGAAAAGCCCATGCAACCGCAATTTATGATGCTAAGCTCAGCTTACCAAACAGATTCAAATAGAAAATTCTCACAGCTTACAGGAGGTAATTTAAAAAGTTTCATTGCCAGCACAGGAAAAAATATAAACTATAAATATATGTGTGTATCATATACAGTTTGTTAATTGAAGTGTGAATGCAACGGAGAGAGAATATGAGTAATAGGTAGCTTAAGCCAAAATTAGATTACTTGTATCCCTGCTCTGCCAATATACCTCAAGCTTAAATGGTACCACTGAAGCTGTTTCAGACTTGAATGGCTCCAAAGCATTCTCCTTGTGCCAAGTGTGCTGAAATCTAGTGGTACTTTACTCTATAACCAGAGAGGCAGTATCTTTCATGTTTTAACTATTTACGGCATCACTGAAGCCCTGCATAACTTTGTATGAATGTATAAAAGCTAAATACACAATTTGTGAAGCAAATGATGACAGGAAGTTAGCAGTTTACAATGCGAAATGCATTTTTTTTTTTTTTTTGGCTAGAAAAAAAATGGTTGAAGTTAGTGTGGCTACTTAACAGTCATCCCCATTTGTCTCACAGAACTACTAACACTAGAGACTTTAGCCATTCTCTGTAGTCACAGACACCTCACTGGTAATGATGATTTTCATTTCCTGGTTGCATACCTGTTTCCCTAGCATAGGTAAAGAACAATTAGCAGGCATCCTTCCTGTCCAAAATGTAATAGCGGAGAAAAAAGTGATCACTTAATTATTATATAACTTTGTGGAGTGCACAAATAGAATATAGACAGACCCCATAGTCTATTTTCTTGCTTTTTTTTCTCATTGCACTTAGTAAACTTTCTAATATGCTTTTCCTAATTTAAGAGAGTTGTATATGTTTGAGGCATGCTTGGACATATATGGGTATATTGGGTATAAGTCCATGCTTAATGGGTCATCTACAATGCATATAGAAAATATACATTGGCAAATCAGTATTTATTATTAATCATTAAAAATTAACATGATGGTAGAATGTCATTCCTTACATGTCATAAAGAAACTGACCAAGGGACTAAACAGAAGTTACTTAAAAATTCTGTGTTAAGAAGAAATTTTCATTAGAAAAATTCAATCTAAATTCAGCTCAGGTACTTCTGAGGCCCTGATGTGACCCAACAGAGGAAGTGATTTAAGATTTTGACACTGCCATTGATTTATATTTTCAATTGTTTTGGTTATGAAATCAAATAACCACATATGGTATTAGTAGTTATTTTTATTACCATCATCTCTGAGAAATAACTGCCTTTAAATATCAATCTGATTTGCAGAGTTTTTGTTTTTGCTTTTTGGTTTTTTTTTCTTGTTTTGTTTTGTTTTTGTTTTTTGTTTTTTCAAAACAAAATTTACCTTATTTCAATGGGAGGGATTCACAAATACATTCCCATGATCCAAATTTAGAGTATTTACCATAGGTTTTTTTCTAATTTAACACATTTTAAAATAAACTTAATCACATATTATGCTATTTAAGAGTTATATGGAATTCAAGTTTTAGTGTCAACAAAATTTTAATGGAAAACATTCACTTTGATTCATGATTACCATTTTACAGGTTAAACAGGGCCAAGGCTAGAGGTGAAGCCTCTGGGTCAGTCATCTCATTTATAGAATTTGAGCAAGTACCAACCACTTACAAATAAAGATGGAATGCTCAGGATTACTTAGTAATTGTATCATATTTATTAACTGCAGTGATTTAGAAACAAAGAAAATCCAGAAAAGCAATAAACAAAACATCAAAATCTCACCAATGATACCAACTGAAGCAGAAACACTGGACAGAGCAACTGCAGTGAATATGGTATGCTCAACAAACCTTCAGAACTCTTTACCTGGTCCTTAACCAAACGGTGTAGCTAGGTTCTTCATGTCACTTAGACTGTAGCATTCTTTTATATTTAAATGGAGTATTTATATTTTATTTTAAATAAGACATAAATAATTTAAAATAGTGATAATCTTTACTAAACGTTGTTTGATGACTAGCAAAGAGATAGAGATAGAATATATTTAATCAATGTATAACAACTAAGATTTTTAGTCTGAGAAATAGAACTACATGCATGTATGTATTGAATTACTCCAGATTAATGGTATAATTGTAATTAAATATATTAATTATGTTTGTTATAATCTTTTTTAAAGATTAATTATAAATGAGAAGAACAGGCCATAAAAGACATAAAAGAGAAGGTAGCAGTGTAAAGGGTTGACTGTGTCTTAGATAATGGAAAATAATACCCAGGATGGGAAGCCATTAAGGCTTATCAAGCACATTATTTATATATGTTGGTCTAATTCCTTTCTGTTTGTCACTTGGGATATATTACTGCTCTACTCTCTGCTTATCATACAAATGATTCTGGGTTCAACACAGCAAAAGTGTAACAATAAATATACAAATACACCCACACATGCAAACATTTTTCTTTGCATTTGAGTTTATAATGGTTGATATTAAAAGTTCTTAATTTTTCTTTCTTTTAATTATTCAGATAATAATGTAATTATGACATTTCTTCCCTTGTTGTTATCTCTCAAAATCCTCCCATGTACTGTTCTTGATTTCTTTCAAATTTATGGTCTCTTTAATTTAATTTTGTTTTACACACACACACCTAACTTAATATATACAACATATTCAGTCTTTATAATGCTACTTGTATATATGCTTTCAGAGATGACCATTTAATATAGATGTGCTCTTCCTGAGGAAGAATAGTTCTCCCACTCTAAGTATTTCTTTGGTTGTTTTATGAAGGGTTGAGGTCTCTTGGGATTCTCTCTGTCCATATTAGCATAGGTATTTTTATTTTGTAAAAAGTAGTGGTTTTTACAAAATTAAAGTTTCCGTGGTACACTTATTTACACAATGGAATACTACTCAGATACTACAAACAATGACTTCATGAAATTCCCAGGCAAATGGATGGAACTTGAAAATATCATCGTGAGTGTGATAACTCAATCACAAAAGAACACACATGGTATGCACTCACTGATAAGTGGATATTAGCTCAAAAGTTCAGAATACCCAAGATACAATTCACAGACCACATGAAGTTCAAGAAGAAGGAAGGCCAAAGGATGAATGATTCAGTGATTAGAAGGGGGAACAAAATAGTCACAGGAGGAAATATGGAGACAAAGTGTAGAGAAGAGGCTGAAGAAAGGCCATCTAGAGACTGTCCACCTGGGGATCCATTCCACATACAATCATCAAACCTAGACACTATTGTGGATGCCAAGAAGTGCTTGCTGACAGAAACCTGAGCAGAACCTGACAAATACAGAAGCAGGTGCTTGCAGCCAACCACTGGACTGAGCCCAGGGTCATCGATGGAGGAGTTGGAGAAGGGATTGAAGGAGCTGAGAAGGTTTGCAGTCCCATGGGGGGAGCAACAGTGTCAACAGGCCAAACCTGTTTGAGCTCTTGGGGACCGGAATACAAACCAAAGAGTACACATGGAGGGACCCATGGCTCAGGCAGTGTATATGGCAGAGGATGGCCTTGTTGCACATCAGTGGAAGGAGTGGTCTTTGGTCCTGTGGGGGTTTGATGACCCATTGTAAGAGAATGCCAGGGCTGGAAGGCAGGAGTGAGTGGGTAGGTGGGGGAGCATCCACATAGAGACGGGAGGAGGCATGGGATATGGGGCTTCTGGAGGGGAAACTTGGAAAGGGGATAACATTTAAAATGTGAATAAAGAAATATCCAATAAAAGAAAAAATAAATATATATGAAATTTTAGATGATAAACTACTCATAGAATTATAGATTTTTCTCATACAATTATTATAATGAATTAAATAAGACAAATGTTAACAATTAAAATTTTAAATAAATTTCAAGTTATTTTTTAAAAAAGTAATGGTTTTACTACAGTTTTATTTTATAATGGTTTTCTTATTTTGTTTGTTTGGTTGGTTGAGTTTTGGTTAATTTATTTGTTTATTCATTTTATATCCTGATCCCAGGTCCACCTCCTTCCTCTCCTCCCAGTACCACACTTACAAATTCTTCCTCCCATTAACTCCTTCCCTTCTTTCTCTCTTTTTAAGTTACACATACATGAATTTATTTCTATTTTTATTGGTTATTTAATTTTTTCACATTTCAAATGTTATTCCCCTTCTCAGTTTCCCCTCCACAAACCCCATATCCCCTCCCCCTGCTCTATGAGGGTGGGTGTTCCCCCACCCACCCACCCATTCCCATCTCAGCACCTTAGCATTCCCCTGTGCTGGGTCATTGAGCCTCCACTGGACAAAGAGGCTCCCTTCCCATTGATGCCAGATAAAGCCATCCTCTCCTACATATGCAGCTAGAGCCATAGGTCCCTCTTTAGTTGGTGGTTTAGTCCCTTGGGAGCTTTGAGGTAGTCTTGTTGACTGATATTGGTGTTCTTCCTATGGGGTTGAAAACCCCTTCAGCTTCTTCAGTCCTTTTCCTAACTCCTGCATTGACGTCTCTGTGCTCAGTCTGATGGTTGGCTGTGAGCCTTCACATCTGTATTGGTCAGGCTCTGACAGAACCTCTCAGGGGACAGCTATAATAGGCTTCTTGGCATCAGTAATAGTGTCTGGGTTTGGTGTCAGAAGATGGGATGGATCCCTAGGTAGGTAATTCTTTGAATGGCTTTTCCTTCAGTTTCTGCTCCACTCTTTGTCCATGCATTTCCCTTTGACAGGAGCAATTCTGGATTAATATTTTTGACATGGGTGGGTGGCCTCATTCCTGAACCAGGGGCCATACCTATTCATCAGATATGTTCTCCATATGTTCTCTCTCTCCTTTGTGTATTTCAGCCAATAACATCCCTGTTGGGTCTTGAGAAGACTCCTTGGGTACCACCACATCATGAGACATCAAGTCATGAAAGGTCAAAAAATGTGAAGATGAACATTTCAATTCCTGGGAAGCAGACTGGACTCCTCAGAAGAAGCCACTGACAATGGGCTTTTAGTCAGTGGTGGCCATGACTTAGAGAATATAAACCTGAAACTGAGTCAGCTCCTGGGACACCTAGTTGGAGGAGTTAACAAGGCCAAAACAGAACGAGTCACTGAAATTCTTCAAAGAGTCTTGAAGTATAATGAAAGTAACATAGAAGTTAATAAAAATTGAACTAATGTCACTGATTTTCCTCTAACAATCATATTAGAAGTTACCTAATCGTTCTGGAAAATTCCTCTAGCCCAGCATAAAAGAGAGACTACAAGCCCCTCAAGTCATCACCATTTTGTGTATGGTTAACCCCTGCATGCTGGTAATTACTGCAGAGTAAACGCTCTTTGCCTTTTCACACTATTTGCATCTTGGATCTTCCTTCAGTGATTATTGGATCCTAATAATCACAGTGGGCCTAAATGTATCCACTCCTACAGAACTCCAAGCAGGCAGTCCAACTAGGGGGAGGGGATCCAATGACTGGCAATAGAGTCAGAGACATCCCCACTGTGCTCTAATTGTTAGGGGGCAAATGTATAGGGGCCTAGGTCCAGCCCAAGCATGTTATTTGGTTGTTGGTTCAGTCTGTGACCCACCATAGCCCCAGGTAGGTTGACTCTAGGTCTTCTTGTGGTATCCTTGACCCTCCAACTCACTCATGCCATCCCAGACTATTCCATGGGATTTCTTGAGCTATGCCTGATGTTTGGCTATGCATATTTGAATCTGTTTCCATCTGCTTCTGGATGAAGCCTCTCAGGACATAGTTACTCTAGATTCCTGTCTACAAGCCCAGCAAAATATTATAAATACTTTCAGGGGTTGGCTTTTACCATGGCAATGGGTCTCATGCTGGGCGAGTCATTTGTTGGATGGACATTCCTACAATCTCCGTTCCTTTTTTATCCTTATGCATCTTGTAGGCATAGGGACAAATTATGGGTCAAAGGTTTTGTGGATAGATTGGTATCCTCCTTTCTCCACTGGACGCCCCATGTGGCTACAGGAGGTGGCCACCTCATTCTCCATATCCCCAGCTGCTAGGAGTCTTAGGTAGGGTCCATCTTTAGATTCCTAGGAGCCTCTCCAATCCTCAGTTAAGAGATGTCCCCAGCCATTGCTTTCTGTTCTCTCTCCCAGTCCTCTCCAGCCCTCCTCCTCCTCCTGATTGCCAATGATGTTTGTCTCCTCGCCCCCCTTTCCTTCCTCCATTCGCCTCTAATGTTTACTTCATATCCCCTTCTGAGTGAAATTCTCCTTTGTGTCCTCCTTGTTCCTCAGTTTTGTGGGGTCTGTAGACTGTAGGCATTTTGTTTTTTAATGTAGTTCAGCCACTTTCATCCCTCATTATACTCTTTTGTTCTACCAAGGCCTTTTGCTACCATCTATATGTGGGGAAGTTTACTAATTCAAGCACCGATCCACTGATATTCCTAACATTCTTAACAGGAGAGGCATTGACTGTGCCAAGAATAAATCTACGCTTCAATCATTTTCCAGATCTAGTTCCCAATAAGTGTAGCTAAGACCTTAAACCAAATGCTAACTACCACAGATATGTTAGATCCCATACTGGATAAAATATCACAGGGAACTTTTACAAATCTGATTTCTAAAAACAGCAATTTAAATTCTCTTCTTCTCTGAACTGTTTTCTGTGTGTGATTTTAAATAGTTTTCTCCTCAGCATTGTTAGAAAGTGGGGAATTAATATTTCTCAATCTCGTTTGAATTATTCCTTAACACTGGCTTCTCAGAGGTCTGGTTACTGTTAAGGCCTTGTCTGGCATCAATGGGAGAAGATGCCCTTGGTCCCCTGAAAGCTGGATGTCCCAGTGTAGGGGAATGAGAGGGGATATAGAGTGGGTGGGTGGTTGGAGGAGCACCCGCATAGAAGTGGGGGATGGGGATTGGCATGGGATAGGGATTCTGGGGGAAGAGGAGGAACCGAGAAAGGGGATAACATTTGAAATATAAATAAAGTATCCAATAATAAATAAATAAAAAATAAAAAATAAAAAGAATCTTGAAAGGAAGACCACTGGTGTCACACTTGGGATTTCTTCTCCCTTAGCAGTTAACCATGTTTTACAGAGATTCTGTCTCACAGTGAGGACACAAATGTCTGCTGCTCTGCAATGTCACTTTTTATTCACATTTTAAAGTGTTTGACTAAAAGCATAAATACTTTATAGTTAACACATGAAAAATATAAACATTAAGTCTTGAAATATTGTATAATTGAAAAAGTATCAAACATATTGAACAAAATCATTTTGAAAAGAGAAATATAATACTTTGCGAATGAAAAATATTGCTATATATGCTGTATGTATTTTATACTTTTTGTCATTATTTAAAATACAATATCAAAAGAAAACTACATATTTTCTAATAATTAGGGGAGAAAACAATATTTACAGGTATTTTGTTGTGTCATTATATGAATACTTAACTTTATGAAAAGTGTGATATGTTTGTGATTCTTAAAATATTTCAATATTATCAACATTGTAAATTATATTCCATCCAATCAATTTTATTACCTAACCTGGTTAAATTACCAAATGCTTTTTAGAACTTCCACATCTTAGATTTATACTACCTCTTATTAAATTAAATCTTATTAAATTAATTAAGAATTCCAAACTTTCAATATTACAAAAGTATCATTATTATTATTATTACTATCATTATTATTATCATTATTATTTCTTCATTTGTTAAAATATGTAACACATTCCACAAAATATGGGTGCCATCTGCATATGTAATCAGTAAAGTTTTAGTGGCTCATTAAACATTTTCTTGTTTGTATACAGAAAGCTACAGAGTAATTCTTTTCATGAAAATTTGTTGTGTAAACTCTGTAGCATGAGCAAACATGAAAAAAGAAACCGTAACAACACTTGGTATTAATATGAACTTTAGAAAGTTCCCACTAATCATTGAAATCATCTTCATTAACAGTTGAATCTGTGTTAGAAGTGTGCCAATAAAAGGATGTGGTATATTAAGGAGAATATAAGAGAAAAAGGGACAGAATGAGAAAGAATAGAGAAAGAAGAAGGAGGTAAGGAGGCGGTTGTTTATGGGGAGTGGAAGGAGAGGACAATGGACTGTAATAAAAGGTGGAGGAGAGAAGGAGGAGAAGGAGAAGCAGGCAGATTGGGAGCGAAGGGCATAAGCAGTGACAGATAATAACCCAGCATAAACTTAGGATCATGGCTGAAAGAACCAAAAGGGGTTTTTTTTTTAATTTTATATTACAAAATACTAAGTGAAATTTGAATATTTTCCATTTCAGTAGACTCACATTTTATATTTTTAAAGGGAAAAATGAATTTACAGTCATCTCTCTATATATAGGCTAGTGAAATGTTAAGCAGTTACATTAGAGAATTGAATGGCTTCCATGTGCAATGTCTTTCCTTAAACATTCATTCATAAACAAACATTCCTCAAACAAAACAGTCCCATTAGCAATTTTCAAAATTACAGGACTGACCAACATTTAACACCCTTGTATATACTTCTTGAGAACCTTGATTATATTGATTTTTAAAAACATTTACCTCAAAGGAATTTATTTTATTTCTTTCATTCTTTATTTCTTTTATTTATAAGATTAGAATTACATATAATCACATCACTCCCCTCCTTTCATTCCTAAACTCTTTTATATGCCTCTGCTTATTCTTTCCCAAATTCCTGCTCTTTTTTCATTAATTGTTGTTGCCTGTATATACAATATGTACGTACTCATATGTTCCTAAATATAACCTCCTCAGCCCAAATACTTTATCTATGCTACTAGGAATATTTTCTCTTACGTGAGATACTAAAAAGGTCTGGATATGTGGATGGCTTTCTTTTAACTGGAATATTCAACCTAAGCACTCAGATCAACTTAAACATAACACTTGGAGACTGGGACCAGAAAGTGGTTGCATCTTGCCCTACTAATGGATTTTGTGACCCTTTAAAAGTTATTTAAATTCTTGAGCTTTTAGATTTTCATCTCTTAAATGGGCTTATGAAAGAACTTGATGATTCTCACCCAAGAATCTGAGCCTCACAGTAGTCTTCAGGAAGGGATCATACATATAAAGAGAGTAGCGAAGCAAAGCTGGGCACCATTTGCAGTGGAAGAATTTAGATACATTGTGCCCAAAAGTCACCAGGCACCCACACAGTTTTGAACCCATGGTGATGTCCTCCTAAGTAACTCTTGCCCACTCTGCCCACTCTTGGTTCACCTTTTCAGAGGCTTACCCACAAGCCTCTGTAATCATTGATTTGCTGATGCATAGCTGCTCAAATTAATCAATTTCCCCAGGGGTGGAGAAAGGTGCTGCTGGAGCAACAGCATTTCAATGACAGAGTATTGTCTTATGCGCCAATAGGAAAATGGTTAAGCTCTCTTAGTTCCTGTAGTCTACACGTAGTCTGAAATTTCCTTTAGTGGTCATAGAATGTTAAAAGAAGAAACCCCTGTGCTTTCGAAAGCATCATTCTTCTTCTTCTTCTTCTTTTTTTTTTTTTAAAGGAACATAGCCTTTTCTGACTCTACAATTGCCTCATTAGCCTTAAGTAAAAGCCAAGAGACCTTTGAAAAATGATGACTTTTATATATTTAACATACAGTCTTTTCCCTTTTTCCCTGCTATTCTGTGATTAGGAGCTGTGTAGCAAATACACCCTATAAAGCCAGTGCAGAGACAGGCTTGGTTATACCCTGTGAATAGGTACCTACCTGCCATGTGAGAATGAAAGAAAAGTAAGAATTCAATGAAGGGTTTGACTACAGAGAATATGGGGCCAAGACCTTCATCAAACCCTGGTTGCACATTATTCTTAATAATTCATACCTTTTTTAAAAATCTTTTTTGTCAATTTTAAGTAGTGAGCTTACAGAAATTGACATTATTTTACAGAAACAGATTTTTTTCTTAAAAAAAAAGCATAGTTCCATTTCCTGTATCATTCACAGTTCTTTAATTTGAAACATATCACTTTTATCTCATCTTGCTTTAACACCAGATTTGGTTTAATTAAATTTATGTCAAATGAACACATGAAACGAAAGGAGAATCAGAAAGCCTGCAGCTGCCCATTAGTGAGTCAGTAGCTGTGGTGAAAGGCTTTTGAAGGCTGGCTTACTGCCAGGACTAGCTTGCAATGATGCTCAGAGACACCCATGATGCTTTGAAGAAAAGGACTTAGCTGACCCGAACCTGCTCAATGGAATAGTCAAATCCTCTTGGGCTGGATGTAAAAATCTATCATCTTCTATCTTCTATCTTCAGCCATTTACCTGTCAAAGGAAAAAGTATGAGTATGAAACCAGAATCCATACAAAGAATAAATTGTAGCAGACCCTTCGGATAGTATTGTTACCATTGATGCTGTGGGTGATTTTGTTTGTTTTGAGAACAGCATGCCAAGCCCTTCAGAATGCAGTGCCAAACTGTCAGTCCTTACAGCTACTCCATCCAAACAATATTTAACTCAGAGTTGCCTAATTGAAATATCTGTCAATTAGCCACATAATGTATGCTGTTAGAAAGAATATAAAAAGCAAATCTTTTGGGAGCTGATATTTGGAGCTTTGCAAATATGTCACTGCTAAAACACCTAAGTTTAAAAATAAATGAAGCCCCAAATGTTTTGACACTATTGCTAAAATATAAAGTAAAATATCATGTCACATATACTTCCTAATCCCACATGGTGTTGTGTTCTTTGTACGTGTATGCATCTAATACTGCCCCCTAAGACACGTTGGTGTAAAAATATTTGTTGATAACACCACCAGTCAAATGTAATGTCTTTATTACATTTCCATATTCAAACATTTTCTGCAGGGATATAAATTACTATGTTGATTCAACTTACTTATTGACATCTGATCCACAAGGTTAATTATATTTATGTCACCATACTCTAGATACTAAAGCCTTGGCATAAACTTTCAATAATAACATAGTTTATTATATAATAGCAGAACATACAGATGTCAGTAAAAAAGACATGGGAGTGCAAGTGTGGTAAACATGTAGAAATCTGAGAAATGATGATGACATGAGATGACCCTGAGTATCTTGTTTATTTTTATTCCAGTGTAAAAATAATTCAATTGGGGTTCCAGGTATTGTTAGAGCCGCATCACTATTGTGTGAGGTGCTTGAACAATCCAGTATGCCTACACACTTATCAATTCCTAATTGACTCATTTTCGCTGGTCTGACACTTTATCTCCTGTGTTTTACATAGAAAGTCTTTGCTTTTTCATCACACATTTGATTTACTACTTAGAATAAATCAAAACAAATAAGCAAACAAAAAAAGTCCCAAGTTTGTATTCATTCCATTTGAACAGGGTTTCATTCAAAGATTTGACGAGGATCTGTTCTAGATCATATATCTGCCCTGTGATGCACACTAACATGACTTTAATTTTAAGGAAGAATTTCTATCTAAAGAAGAATATAAGAAGTTACTTCTTGGTTATGAATGAAGTCTTGAATTTTGTGGAATGTTTTAAAATGTGTTCAGGTGAATTCTGCCACTTGCCTATAGGTGGATGCCATTAGTCTTTGCATTTTTATGAGCTCAAAGAAGATATGAAGGTATTTGCTGTTTTTCAATTTCATGATACAGCACAATTTTAGTAATATAAGAAAAAGTGTGGATTTTATTTGCATTAATATTTTATATGATGTGAAACATGTTAGTTTATAGTCCCACTATTCACCTCTAAAGCAGTAATTCTTTTTGTCAATATACTTCCAAATATTAAAATATTTCATAATATCTACATGTAATTCCCCAAATAAATTCAATTATATGCATGTTTAGGACACAGTATTTAGTAATTCAATTTTAATTCAAGATGCTTAGTGCTATAAACAAGACTTTTATGAAAATTTTGTCAGTTTTTTAATTTCTTAAAATATTTATAAGCATATTTTGATACCTTTCTGATGATACAGTGATTGTTCAATAGTCAGATATTCAGTCTTAAAATTTTAAGGAATTGATTGTATTTGTGAACATAATAAGCATTGTGAGGAGGTTATAAGATGTCTCCATTGTTTTGTTTGTGGAGATTTTATTACAAGTTAGAATAGAAATGAGCACTCAGCTCTTTCACATGGTGATCCAAAATTCCTAATCTCTCCTTCACACTATTAAGTTGTCCAGTAATTTCTTACCAGAGTAAATTAAAAATGGTCACATTAGTTGTACAAATATCTATATTTTAAATTTTTCAAAATTATTCCAGTAACTACATAGTACAGATATCCCCACAAATCTCTTGCCAAGGACCTATGGATCAACATCCTTCATTATAGTTTATAAACCCAACTGTATTGGAATCAAAGACATTTCATGTAGATTCAAGGCATGTCTGTAACCTAGCTCCCCATTGCTGATGATGAGGTAGTTAAAAGGACAATTGAGACTCATATGGCCAAGAGGTGTTGTTTTAATCACCTGAAGGGCAGAAATGTTTATAAGCAATTTCTCAATCATCTTCATATTGTGCATAGAGAAGAAACATGTGGTGAGGAGTGGCTGCATGTAGGGGGAACTTAAAACTCTTCCAACAGCTCTGTCCAGACCTAAGGAAAGGCCATCCAGTTGAGCTCTGCTGGCATTTTGATCTGTCTGTGACAATTTAAAAGACATTGTTCATTCCAACTGAAATTAGCTAATTGTATGTTTTCAGATTTCCTCACCTATTGAAAGTAGAAATTTGAGGATAGAATCAAAATAAAGACAGTAAGTCTCAATGACAAGGATAGTCCTAATATTATAGTCGTGTTAAAGGTTAATTAACAGTGTGGCTTCAGAAAACTTCCAAAGGGGACAAACTGATCACAGTTGTCAATTATTCATTTTTATTAAAGTAATGATGCAAACAGATCAATGTAAGAAATGATATCCTCCCAGCCTTTTGTCTAATAACTGATCCACCCTTCATTTCAGACAGACTCTACATCTCAGACAAAAATGCAATTCCACGCTGCCTTTGATAAAAGACTTTTTTAAAGAACTAAAACCACGTTGCCTGTTTTCATATTAATTACAAGTGAAATAAAGGAACAAATGTTTTCTTTGGATAAAATTGGCCATTGAAGATGAATATGATTATTTAGAAAATTTGAACTTGAAACTCAAAGAAAACATCTCCTATTTAAGTATTTTTTTCTTTTTCTCAGTACAACCATCAACAGGAGACCCTATGTCAGATTAACATTTTTAGGAAATAAAATCTGTGGGCAACATTAGAATATAAATTACATGCAGTTGTGTTTTCAATCTACATATGATCTTTCTATGATTCTTGACTTTACAAACGCACCAATTTTATCAATATAATAAAATAATTTATTATATTAAATAATGCAAATTATATATTATATGGTTAAATTTATTATATACTATATAATATAATGCTAAATAAATAGCAATAAAACAGAGTATCAAAATGTTCACAACAAAAGAACATATTTGAAGGAAAGTTAGACAGCTTAGATACAGAATGGTGATATTAGCATTGTCCGAACACAAAAACAAGCAGACCCAATGTGGGCAAAATGGTTTTCCACTGCCAAATGACCAGGGTAGCAGGAGGGCCACATCCCTGCTTCAGAGCCGTTTCGGGAAGAAAGGGTTTTGATTAAGATTATTAACTTGGCACAGAGAAATTGGGAAGAAACTATTAGGAAGGATGAGCAATGCACAGCTGAAATGTTCACACTATATCTCTGGAAGTATGTGTGCTTATGCCTCTGTTGAATGGCAGAGTGAATTGATGAAATTCGTCCAGTATCTACACTTGTGTGGCGATGGGATAGAGAAAAGGCAGGCAGCATCAATGTCACTTACAGTTTGCAACTCAGCTGTAAGGTGAAAGAGTGCAGAGGGGATGAGCTAGGCATACTGTGAGGAATACGTAGCTCAAAATTATACAGCATACTCGAACTTTGTTAAGGCTTATGCATAATTAACTATCCGAGACTAGCCTGCCCTTGTGCACTACTTTATAGAGCAATAAAACATTAAGCTAAAAATACGGACTGCTAGTGTAACTGCAGTCACAGTACACTCTGTCTTCCTTTGTAAGCTTATTATTTCCTGAAGCTGTGGCCGACAGTCTATGAACACTCATGTTTGCGTATATTTTGTTTATGTGCAAGCTCTGGCATTTCAGCCATCTCCTGCTGGGCCCCCTTACTACCATATGCTTCTGTTTTTCTTCATTAGGTGATGTGATCCCTTTTGACTGTTGCATGCACGTGAAAGGACAGTGGGCTTTGGGGGGAGAAGAAGCCCTGCTTTCAGAGAGTACACTTCAGTTGTTCTTCAGCTCTGTGGGACTGATTGGATCTGACAAGTGTTGTAGCTACTCACCGTAATGGATGTCTCTGCTTTAGCAGAGAAGAGGGGGAAAGGATGTAATTCCCAGTGAAAGAAAGCAACACGAACTATTATTTAATTACTGCCTAATATATAACTCCCCAGGAGGCCCTGTTGATTTACAGTTCTAGATTCTTCCTTTCTTTATTAATGAACATCTTTGCCCTTTAATGTGATGTGGTTAAGCCACACCTGTTATTGATAGGGACTTTCCCACAAGAACAAGGCAAATGATCCAGTTTTAAAGCTCAAAGCATGAGAGCTTCTTACTGTTTCATTTTTTCAAATATAGATTTTTTTTCATTCTTTTAAAAACAAAATGCTAAGCAAAGTCCTACAGTAGTATTACTCCAGCTTATTCCTTCTCTGGTTTAGGGTTAAGGATGTAAAATTTTGTTTATTCTCTATATTGAGTTCGTCATGTCTCTGGATTTTAGGAAGCTAGTAAAATCTTCAACACCCTCCACCTTCAATGCCAGTTACACTTTTAAATGAAAAGCAGGCTGGATGAAGAAATTAGAAATGTTTTGTTTCTATTTTTAGTCATCTGAATTCCCTGAGCTTACTGGAATGCATATTTGTTATTAGTCTGTGTTCTTGAAAGGCATTTTGTCCTACCTAAGACCCAGAACATTAAGAACCACAGGGAGGAATAATGCAAACCTATGTTTTATAATCAAATCTTGAAATATATTACAATTAACTAAACTGTTTTCCATCAATTTATTTTGTTTGGGAAACAAAAGCAAATAAGATTGAAGTTAATTTAATTATATAGAATCAAAAGACAAGTATTTAATAAAAAGATATTGAGTTCATTGCAAGAGGAGTAGGGAGGAGGTTTAGTTCACACAATAAATAAATGTGTAATAAACTTGTATAATTTTATTTGATCAATGGAATTTGTAAGAATTATTTTAATACAGTCTCATAGATAATTTGATAGCACTCATGCTATCTAATTCTCTGAAACATTGTATCAAACAGTAGCTTATATTCTTGTAAAAAATTATTAAACCAAGCCAATATTTCATAAATGAACAACATTAACTTTTGGAAAGTGTACTTCCCTGTGTAGTTCATATCATTGGTTCAAACATTTATATTTATAGTAATTACAAAGGCTTTTCTTTCATTTAGTTAGATTATTTTGTACCAAAACATGAAATTTTGGATATTATAATTACTTACAAGGTAGCCTATTTTCAATGTATTTTGAAACAATTAAGATGTTAGTGCTACACTGATTTTATTATGTCATTTATGTTTTTCCAGGTAATAATCTTGTAAACTTATTTAAAAGTCTGTCTGTCATCAAATGTATGTATACATTCATGCATGCATGCATGTTTCTGTGTAGCTATTAGGCATCCATCAGTCAGTCTACCCTATAAATACCATTGTTCTGCTATGTTAAAATTTTCTTTGAGATTTATTGGAATAGAAATTATTTGAGAGTTATCAGAGTTTAACATGTATTTTGCTAATTTTTGACATTATACAGGGAAGCAATTTTTATTCAATAATTCCTTCATGTGGACCTGTAATTTTTTTAGAATAACTCTATATTCAAGTCATCAGTGTGAGTAATATTTCTAGTTTGATACAGACTATATTACTGTAGTGTTGATTCCAATTTCATACTTTAGAGAATTATCAGTTTTTCAATATGTTTATAAATATACATGTATGTTATCACACAATTATGTATATATACATATATTATACATAATATAGATGTGTATATAATTTCAATACTGATAAACATGGGAGAGAAGAAGCTATATGGCATTTTCAAATAGAAACAGTAACTACTCAGTTAATAATTTTATTTATGACATTTAGACTACTGGTCCTGATGTTAAATTTATTGGATGAAAGAAATGTTTAAAAATAGAATACATTAAACAGTATAAAAGTAGATTTATATTTCCAATTATTCCTTTCAAGGAAAAGGATACATTTCTCCTTATTACATTTACAATTAATAAATTTGCCAAAATCAAAAGCTTTAATTCTTGCAAACAAAAGTAAAAGCTTTTGAAATTTTAATTGTAATGTATTTAATGTAAATTAAACTAAACATCATGAGGTTACTGGTGATCATATATCCTTTCCCCATACCTCTTTATCTGCTTTTAAGAAGATGTTTTTAAGAAAAAGAAGCAAAACAAATGGTAAAAATAGGATAAAAGTGATTGTCTTTATTCTGTATATTGCTTAATAGTCAATCTTTATTCATCCAAAGTAACTAAGAGATTCTATGATATAGTACAGCATAAAGCAAGGAATGCAGGCTAAATTCAAGGTGTCAAATTTGTTAGTAATTGAACTATTCAAAACCTTCTGAAGGGTTGGCCATTTAATCTCAGAATCTCACTGGGGGTATTAAAGAGAATACTTAAATTTCCTGTATTTTCTACACAAACTATTACTTTTCTAATTTAAGGATTTTATTCTTTTGCAAAATTACTAAATTTTTCAATGCCAAAAGTGAAGTAAATACTGGATTTTGTTTTGTTTTGAAGACTCAGTAAATTGTACAGATATACTGATGTCAAAGAGAATGCATCATAGGCCTGAGGACAAGACATTTCTTTCAAATTCTGAGGGAAAATACTCCCACTTGTAATTACTCTATTTGTACCCATAGTTTTTAGATTTTATTCTTTAAATGAAAAGAAAGCACATATGCATACATAGACACATGTACACATGCACACACACACACAAACACACATTACTGAAACAACATTCTTGCATATTGCCATAGATCTTGGGACTCAGCCTTAGGTAGTTTAATAACTATTATAATTGCAATATTAACATGGCTACAGAAGGGCAAAAAAATACTCTTAGATTAATACATTTAAAATTACTTTCTTCTCACTTCCCGCTGGCAAAAAAAAAAAAAAATGAAATTTCTAATATATACAATTTCAGGAAACTAAAAGACTCTTAAGCTGATTTTATGTCTAAAAAAGAAAATTTCATCCCCAGAGCTTATGATTATACTTTATAGTCACTTTTATTCAAATTAGAAAAGGATTTGTCTTTTTTAGATTTCATAATAATTTCCTTGACCACTATATAAATGATACAGTTTTACTTGAACCAATCAAATAATACTTACCTAATTACTAAATTTCAGCAAAACTTCTGCACAAAAGAATGTGTATTCCATGGATTTCAAATGAACATTTTTAAAAGTAAAATGCTTCACAAATGGATTAAATGGATCTATGGTAGTGACTAAATGAAACCCCTAATCTCTAAATTTTATTACTTTTTGTATATTTTTAGTATCTGTTAAAATAAAGTCTTAGCCTCCAAGTTATGATTCAAATTGATCTACTCTCTTTTTCTCTCTCTTTCTCATTCACACACACACAAACACATACACAGACAGATCTAATACTATGGCTAAGTTCTTCTGGCATCCAAACCTTTCCATTATAGTACATTCACTGGAGTATCCAAAGGTGGGGGACAATGGGGACAATGGTCACTTTAGGAATTCTAAACCAATACTGTCATGCTTTAAAAATCAACAACAGACATTTTCTCTGCTTGTTCTCAGAAAACAGTGTTCACTGCCTAGCTCTATAAACAGTGTGTGCTGAAGACTCAATCCCAAAGCCAAAGAAAACTATTGAGGTTTACAAACTGCTTTCTTAATCATCAAAAGTACAGAGGGTGGTATTCTTGCTTCATTTGTGGGTCCACTCCAACTCCAAACAGATCTGAAGCCATTACAGCACATGGCAGTTGGTCGATAGTGTGGAAAAAGCTCATTTACTGACTGGCCAGACAGTTTTAAAACCTTCAGATTTTTCTAAGTCTAGGTTATTAACTGTCTGACTGTAATCACATCTTCACCATAGGGAGCTTCGAAAGCTTTTCATTTGCATTGAATCAGTTGCTCTCCTCCCTGTCTTTTTTTCCCCTTGGAAATAAGCTTAAATAATTCAACAAACTACACACATGGCTGGTGATTATTGAACCATTCTGAAACACTCCAGGCAAATGGACCATTATGTGGTGGGAATTAAAACTTCCCTCACAGTCACTGGGAGGTTGTATGTATTCATATCCTGGAAATATGCTTATCTACGGCATTTCCTCTATACACACCATTCTCCTAAAACAATGTGAAGAGAGGATCGTGCACAACTTTCACACAGAGTGGCTCCTTGTTGAAGCTTTTAAGTAGATAAGAGTATATGGAGAGCTTTTATAGGAAGCCTATCTTCATTCATCTGTGTAAACTAAGTTATTTAAAAAATAACAGTTATTGTCACAAGCACTCCTGAAATGAATATAAATAAGGAAACTACATTGCTTTGGCCATCCTATATTTTTATGATATGGAGATTACAATAGGATTAAGCTGGGTTTGGCAGCTTGAATTGATGAGTCTTCACTGCACATATATTTTGTAAAGTTGTGTAAACATGCTCGTGGTTGTTTTGCACTAAAGACACACAAAATTTTGAACTATCTTTGAATCCAAATAATATTTTGTGATTCGTATTGACTATTACTTCTCTAATCACCTTATAAATTTATAAATTTATAAATGTAGTGAGTCTATGATAGAAATTAAGTTCTATTTAGATTTTAAAGGAAAAAACTCATAAATTTCAATGGGCGTGAAGAAGTTTTATTGTACATATTACTTTTAAAAATCCAATACTTAAGGGTAGAAAACAGTAAACATTTGATAATAGGTCCTCAATATGAACTATCACAAAATATTGAATAATTGTCACTGAGCAAAAAGATTTTATTAGGATATAGTAATCTTTCCATTGAATATTAGACTTAGATTTCTTAACGATAATTTATTTTTATTAATGTATCAACCCTGTATGCTACTTTCTAGTAGTAAATAATCTTTATCAGATTTATTATATATTTACCTAAACCATAATTTATGAAATAATAAAGCAATAAAGCAAAAACTACACATGAAACCTAGTATATAATGAGTAATCCATGGTACCATTTGTTATTCTAGATCCTGTGGCATAATCTTTATACGCCATTTTAATTCTATATTATAAAATGGATTTTATGAAACCCAACTCTTTTGCCTCTTCTGGAAGTATCACTTACGTTATTACTTTCATCTCGTGTTTGCTACCTACCCCCGATGATTGTTCCGACTCGAGAGACATCCTGCTGACTCTAACATCACTATATCCATCTAAGGTAGAAGCTCATGTACTTGTGGAATTCAGGGTGAATGGGGGGTTATTTACTACTTTGAGAATCACATATTGCTGGCATACATTTCTTTTTCCCATATTTCATGTCTAAAATATTTCACATATAATCATCTAGAATTCACAGACCCATTGAAAAATATGCACGTGTCATGGAACTCAAATAAACTTCATACAGTAAGGTGTGCTGACAAGTCTGCAGTCCCAGAACTTGGAAGGCAGACGCCTCCCATGATGCTGTTCTCACGGGAGGCTCTTGTAAGATTCAAAACTGAGAAGCACTGCAGGCCATCTGAGTTTCCCAATGCCTCTACCCAACTCCAGGACCACCCAGTAGAGTATAGAAATGAGAGACATGGATCAAAGGGTCTGTAAACAGAGGCTGAGCTCGGCACAAGAAGCTTGGTGACTTGAACTGTGCTTCACATATATGTATTGTGAAGAAGTTTTGATGTAGGCTGCATGTGTGTCTTATGATCAGTAAACTTCAGGCACCAATGAGAAAAAATAAAATAAATAAAACCATGCTATCACCTGATAGTATGATGTTTGAAGATGTGTTTAGTATATTTTAGGGACTTCTGCCACTTTCTAAATATTTGGAATGTTAAGGTCATGGCAAAAAAACACATGTTATTCGTGTGTTTGTACCATAAATGCTGACAAAACAAAGAAACCTATACTGCATTAATTTAATAACAAACTTCCTAAATATGTGTGTGTGTGTGTTTGTGTGTGTGTGTGTGTATGTGTGTGTGTGTACTGGTGTCTGTGCATATATACAGGCATATTTGTTTGAAATATATGAGTTTTACTTAATTTTCAAGCTGATGTCTCATTTTTGCTCAGGTTTACTATTTTTTTTAAATACTTACAATATATTTATTCATTTTCTCTGGTTGCAAGTTTCTTTTTAATTTTTATACTCTTATTTTTAATTTTATGTTTGTGTATGTGTGTAACTAAATAAATATATAAATACAACTTTCTGAGTCCAATTAGCATTGGCTTTACAAATATTTCAGTTTGTCTTTCTCATGTTTTCATTGATACACATAGCTAGAAGTATTAACTTGTAAAAATGACTCAAGAAAACCGTTTCCATTCTTACTGTCTCTCAAAAATAAAAAGAAAATGCTTTTCCTACAATGTAAATTCAATCCAGTCATTTTACAAGACATGTCTCTTACTAAAATGAAATTTTAATGAAGAGTTAGCTCTACATCTATTCAGCTTTCTCTGAACAGTCAATTTTTACTTATGCTATCATCCTTTATTTGGGTACTGTATTTTAGAAGGGATCTGGCCTTCTGTTCAGTCTCAGGAGGAAGGCATTTCTTTTTTTTTAAAATTTTGTTTAATATCTATCTATCTATCTATCTATCTATCTATCTATCTATCTATCTATCTATCTATCTATCTATCTACTTGTTTATTTATTTTACACTCCATATTTCATCCCTGGTCCACTCTCTGAATTGTTCCCCATCCAATACCTCCGCCCCGTCCCCGTTTTTCTATGAGGGTGTCCCCACCACCCTACCCCCACTCCACCAGACCTCTAAACTTCCTGGGGTCTACAGACTCTTGAGGGTTAGGTGCATCTTCTCTGACTAAACCCAGACCCAGAAGTCCTGTGCTGTATATGTGTTGGGGGCCTTGTCTCAGTTGGTGTATGCTGCCTGGTTGGTGGTCTAGTGTCTGAGAGATCTCGGGGGTCCAGGCTAATTGAGACTGCTGGTCCTCCTACAGGGTCGCCCTCCTCCTCAGCTTCTTCCAGCTTTTCCCTCATTCAACACAGGGGTCAGTAGCTTCTGTCCATTGGTTGGGTGCAAATATCTGCATCTGACTCTCTCAGCTGCTTGTTGGATCTTTTGGAGGGCAGTCATGATAGGTCCCGTTTTGTGAGCGCTCCATAGCCTCAGTAACAGTCTCAGAGGGAAGACATGTCTAACAATTCTTTTGTTTAAACACTATTTAAAACATTGTTATGTGATTTAATCTGGCCAGTAGGTGGTGGTGGAGGGGGAAGGAGACACTGTCTTCTCAGGGGCTTAAAGAACTAAATCTGAGGGTATTTTGTGTGTGTGTGTGTATGTGCTAGTTCAATCATGCTATGAGTATGAACAGACAAAGCAAGAGCCATCATTTCTAGGATGATGGAGCATAAGAAAATCAGTGGATGACTGAGATTAAACTGGGCTGCAAGTTTAACAATTGGCCCTGAATTGGATGTAGATTCAATTCTGAACACAGGTAGCCTCTCAGGGGGGCCTTTTCCTAAACATAAATAATTCTCCTAGTAGCCATCAATTGCCAATGTATCCTCAACCATAAGTGGGACTTCATTGCTGTTGCATTTAAATTAAGTTTGGCTTGATCTTATTTGTGCCTTGTGCATGTAGTCACAGTCATTGATAGATAGACAGACAGACAAATAGATATAGACACACACACACACACACACACACACACACACACACATACATGGGCCTGATATGTCTGGAACACCTCATGCTATTACAGTCTTTCTGTCCTCTTTTCCGTGTTCACCCCTAAGTCAAGAGAACAGGAGGTACAATATAGATGTAACATTCAGGAACGAGGACTCCTAGTTGCTTATGCTTTACAAATTGGCCAGTTTTCGTATGTTTGTTTGTTCATTTGTTTATTTGCTTGTTTTTAACTATGAAAATTTCTACTATTCAGAGATCTTTTAATATTTTAAGAATATATACATTTTTTACAAAACATATTTTTTACCAAGGTAAAAGGCAAGAATTCAGAGGTCCTCCTGTTCTTGGGTACAGTTTTACATGGACATCTGGCTTGCTAAAGGTTGTAGGATGTCAACTCTTCAGGATTTTGTCTCATGGTTGAATATATTTTTTCTGTCTTCAATACTTTAGATAAACCATCCAAGCAGTTTTTATTCATTAATATTCATAAATGCACAAGCAGCTTCATTAGGGACTTCAATTTTCCTTTTGTGTTTGAATTTGCAATGTTAGGAGAGTCTTTTGCATGTCAAGGTACAGGAAGCAGAGATCACCCTGCACTGCTACCTACATTTATGTGCTAGAAGTAAAAATTGGTTAAGGTGAAATGGTTATCATATACATTTCTCTCTTCTTTTTGAATGTACCCAATGTAACAAGAGTGACAGACTTGAAATTGCAATCACCACACAAACCCAGGATAGCTGTTGTCTACTTTCATTGGCAAACACACCACAGGGGACATTGTCTACAGAGTATAATAAAGGAAATGAGCCTCCACCACCTCTTCTGTTATGACCTCCCCACTCTGTCTTCAAATTTTAATGCTTACATGTATTTAAAATTTTCACAGTATGTCAACATAGAATTCTTTTATAAAGTTCAACATCTCAGCACATACTTTAGTATGGCTTTTAAATGATTGTGTCTCATGTTAATGCAAAAGTTTAAACAATTTGTTCTAAATTGTCTTGGGTCTGAACCTTGTTCTCTATAAATGAAAAAATTTTCAAACACTAGTATTTCATGACATCAATATATGTGTATATATATATATATATATATATTAAAGAGTGAAAATAAAAATTGGTTTCAAACAGAAATTATATACATACATAGGCATGATTAATTGTATTTAAAAGATCATATTTCTTTACAAAAGTAATGCAAATGGTATCACTTCACAAACCTAAATGGTTTTAGTCAGACAACATATGTTCCTTGAGTTTATGCTAGCTACTTGTCCTAGCACTGGGAATACACAAGGGAGCAAAAACTCAAATTGGTCTCTGCTCTAAGCAGCTTGGTAGAGAAGACTGAAATATTTACTTCACAACACAAAGAAATTTCAGCCTCGAAAGTGCTATGAAAAAATTGTATAGTGCAAAGATGTCCATAAAAGAGGAAATCAGTCTATGAAAGTGGTACTTCATCTAAGATCTAAAGAATGATCTGTTACTACTATTTTAAAAGGCTGCGAAGAAAGGTCCAGGCAGAGGAATCAGATTGCACTGCATCCCTGTGGCAATAGGGAGCATGACAAATAAAAGGGAACAATAGAAACACATTTGAATTGAAGTGCAGAGTCAAGGGAATCCAGTAGAGAATATAGTTGAAGAGGTAGCTAGGCTCCAGTCATCCATCTACTCATAGTGCCTTCGTTATTTCCACAGTGATGAGAAGCAAAAGCAAAGTTTAGTTATGTAAGAAACACAATCAATGTTTTATGTGAGAAAGCCCCATCGGCGAAGAATCAATTGGTGAAAAGGATGGTTTAAGTTTGGTTCATGCTGGCAATTATGAGATTATAAATATCATGAGAATTCTAACATGCCTCTTGCTACCATTTGAACAAATGGCCATGTTTGGCCCATTATTAAAATCTTTGTCTGAAGCCTGTGGCAGTGTTGAGTACTAAAGGAAGGATTCAGTTGGACAAAGTAATGTAATGGAGACATGGCACACAAAAAGGTGTTTGGTTTATGTCGTCTTCTTTCTTTGATTCCTAGAGCATGAGGTAAGCAGTTTACCTCCAACCACAATGAACACTGCAGCCACGGGCTGCACAATGAGATCAAGTGATCATGAACTAAAACCTCTGTCATTGCAAGTCAAAATAAGCCATCTGGTAGAGATAACGCATAGAAAACACTCAAGGAAGGCTACGAAGAGTAGGAGAACAAAATCCTTACTCTTAAATGTCAAGCTTATTTATTAATCTGAATCAACTTGAATCAAAATCTAAGATCCAAAGCACAAAACACCCTGGCCAACTACTTGAACCTGTGAGGGAAGGAGCTTGGCCATCAGGACCTATGATCTGCAGAACCTGACGTTGCAGAGATTAAGTTGTTTAAGTAGATAACTGTGGCAGTGTGCTTGCTCATAGAAAGTCTTCTCATAGAAAAGGTGTAAGGTGAAGGCAACTGTCTCAGTTGGTGATATCGGACTTAGAATTTGAAACTTTTAGCAGCACATGAACATACATTGGGTGTATCAAGGATGGATGTTGAAGTTATCCTTAAATTATCATTTGATTATTCATGCTCATGGTATATCAAAAACTGAAATCAGGAACACTGAAAGGTTATCATATGTTTAAAGGCCAGGTATGAGTTTCAATTTAATCATTTTGATAGGACAAATTTGGAAGCAGCACAGAATAGTTATTTCCAAATTCTTATGAGAATTGAATGAGATAAAATATTTGACTGAAAATAGAATACAGCAAATTGGAAAAGCAAACAAACAACCCCTACGAGTTGTAGAAAGCAGAAATGTAAACTTACCTTGCAGTAGCAATACATTCAATGATAACTTGAACATTTAAGACAATGGGAATTCAGACTGAAACTGACAAGACCCTTTTAAAGCTGCCATAGATGTCTGTAAGAGGCTTAATGCAAGCTCTGGAAAGAAATAGTGACATTCATTCTCCACTAACCAATTCCAATGGACAGGAGCAAAAGGTATTTGTTGGATTACTTCAATTGAATGATCCTACCAACTATAAACCTTATGAATAAAGAATAATGAAACAAGAAAAAAAACAGATCTAAGCAATCTAAAGTATTTTAAAATAAATAAATAACTATGAAAGTATATGATAAATATCCTAAAGTGAGTTTTGGGATTTGTGAGTGTGTGGGAGGGATGCTTGTTTGTTTTATGTAGACAATGAGTTTTTGAGTTTTGTTAGTAATTGAATCTCATCTTAGCAAAAGCGGTAGTTAAGTATAAAAGACAAAATCATACATGTTTTTCCCTACTGTTCTTCTTTTGAAACTGTGGGTTAATATAGTCAAATAAAAAATGATGTACACACTAAACAATTGTTGTGAAAATAGTATATCAAGTCAGTGTTCTATGTCTGAAGGATCTGCAAACTTCATTTCTTCCAGCTACCCCTCTGACAATGAAGTTAGGGTCAATAGTGACTAGATCTCTTCTAAACATGTGGATATTTTATATATGTGCCTAAATAACACATATAAAAAGTGTTTATATGACATTTACGCTGCATGGAGTGTTAGAAAGAATTCAGTATGATTTTATCTGTGTGGAAAGATCTATTTTATAAGGAATGTGAACATTTCTGAGTTACCTGCTAGACTCCTGTAACTGATCTTCCCCAAAGCAGCAAGGAACAATTGGCTCATGATTGTTCAAAGTACAGAAAAGGGGTGAGTATGACACCTAAATAATACAAAAATTTATGTTTAAAAATTATAAAATTATATAACATACAATATAAATATAGTATAAACATGTAGTTTCTAATATAAACATCTATAAACATATCTTCTCTGTTGGTATTTGAATAAATTTATTAATGGTGTTACTTTAGACATCTTATATAGATGAATTCTATTTTATTACTTCTAATTTGTTAATAACATTAACATATAGTAATAAGGCTTTCGTAGTAATTAAAAGGGAGAGTGCATTTAATAGAAGACTTGCTAGTAACTGTGAGTCATATATGTTGACTTTTAAGTAGCTTTACTAGAATTTCAGGTGTTTAGAATGATTATAAATATGATCATGAAATAAGAATCATTGTCTTATATAAGAAGTATGTAATGAACATTGATGACAAGCTTTGCAAGTGACTGTTTTAGATTTAGCATTATCAGTTGTTTTTAGTACGACATGTGGCTAGTCAATAATAAGTATTTAATATATTCTAGGTGATGAAAAAGAACTACCCGATGTTATTAATAATACATAAAAAGTTCAGGTTTAGTAACTGATATATTACACATAATTATTTAGCAATGATTTTGAAAGGCAACATGACTCTGGTGTTCTTTGAACCTCAATGTACCTAATTACTTCCTTCAAGATAATGAGAAACTAAGATAAAATTAACAGAAATAAAAAAAAATATAACTTCTCTTTTTTATTAGTTGCCTTCTTAGAAATTGTTCTCATGTTACATTAGAAGTAATTAGAGTTCAGCAATTTGGGTTTGTCAGATGAGTATGGGAAAACAGTAATTCTGATGCCTCAGAACTACTAAATCAGTGTTTGCTTGTTTGTTTGCTTTGTTTTTTTAATTTTATTTAATCCTTTTATTTTTAACACTACAGATTTTATTCCCTTCCCAGTCCAGCCTCTGATTGTGCCCCATCCCATATCTCCTCTCCACCTCCCTGCCTCCACAAGGATGTCCCCACCCCTTCACCCCAGACCCCACCAGTCCTCTCCACTCCCTGGGACCTCCAGTCTTTTGAGGGTTAGGTGCATTTCTCTGATTGAACACAGACTCAGCAGTCCTCGGCTGTATATGTGTTGGGGGTCACATATCAGCTGGTGTATGCTGTCTGGTTTGTGGTCTGGTGTCTGAGATTTCTCTGAGGTATAGGTTAGTTGAGACTGCTAGTCCTCCTACAGGATCGCCCTCCTCTTCAGCTTCTTCCAGCTTTTCCCTAATTGAACCACGGGGGTCAGCAGCTTATGTACATTGGTTGGGTGCAAATATCTGCATCTGACTCAGCTGCTTGTTGGGTCTTTCAGAGGGCTGTCATGGTAGGTTCCTTTTTGTGAGCACTCCATAGCCTCAGGTCCTTCTCTTGAGCTGGATCCCACTTTGGGCCAGTTATTGGACCTCCATTTGCTCAGGCTCTTCTACATTTTTTCACACAGGTACAATTATGGGTCAGAGTTTTGACTATGGGATAGCAACCCCATACCTCACTTGATGCCATGTTTTTGTGCTGGAGGTGGGCTCTACAAATTGCCTCTTCCCATGGTAGGGCATTCCATCTAAGGTCCCTCCCTTTGAGTCCTAACATTCTCTCACCTCCCTAGTCTCTGGTACATTCTGGAGGGTCCCTCCACCTCCTTTCTCCTGAGGCTGCTTGTTTCCATTCTTTCTGCTGGCCCTCGGGGCTTCAGTCCTTACGCCCACCCAATTTTGTTTTGTTTTTGTTTTCTGCTTTGTTTGGTTGGTTTTTACAAATGCTTCTTTTATCCCACTCCTAGGGTCTGCATTTTATTTGCTTTATTGTTTTATTTACTTTTCCTGTGTACATATTTAGCTGTTAGATATTTTTCCTTCCCCTGTTATAGCCCCAAGCTCCATTTCATCGTTGCCTGAAATTGAACACACACACACACACACACACACACACACACACACACACACAGAGACAGAACAATATTAAAAATTAAATAATTACTAGGGAGGAGGACAAATGTCCTCATAAGAGGTAAAACAGTCTGGTGAGATGGGCCAGCATTTAAGAGTCCTAACTGCTCTTGCAGAGCAACCAAGTTCTGTTCTGTGTAGCCAGGACACTTGGCCCATATGCCTCTAACATCAGCTTCAAAGTATTCAATGCTCTCTTCTGTCTGCTGCAGGTACCTACATATATGTGCGCATACCCACATGTAGACACATGAACATACAGGTAACTGAAGATAAAAATAAATCTTTTAAGAAAGAGAAAAAAGCTAGAGGAACAAGGATACTAATGATTTAACCTACATTTCTATGTCTTTAGCTTCAGAAAATATACATATTCTTGTAAATATTTTGCAACAAATTTCCCTTGGGTGATTTTACTTATCATTGAATTAAAAGAAAAATAAAATAAAGCACCAAACATTATTTTTGAAGGAGGTATTTCATGTGTCATCGGCCTGTTTCATCATCCTTGATTTTACTTGTAATGCATTTTTTTGTATCATAAGCCATTGGAAAGATTCAATCCACCAAGCCACATAATGTTTACATTGTAATATTAGTATAGGGTTAGCAATTGGCACAAATTTCTCCTCTATGATATAAATATGGTCCTTGAATGAGAAACCATCTTGAAATCCAATCCTGAATAAATTATATAGATCATGTAACACTCTATTGACATAGAAGAATTTAATCTTCAACCAAAAATAGTAAAGTCAGACTATTCGTTGACCAGAGCATTGTTAAGCTCTATGTAGAAAATGCAAATGTGGAAATAATATCTTTAATTTGTTTCTATTATTCAATTATTTTGAATTTATGAGAAGCAACACTTCTCAGACTAGTAGTTTATTACCCATAAGTTATAAATCAATATTTTTTAACCTATGGAGATTTACTAGTTAACAAGAAATATCAAATAAAACATTTAACACAGTCCTGACATATTGTAGATACTCAAGTACTAAGCATACTTGTTAGACTATTTTATGTATCATGTTGTAAACTATTACTACAAGCAACATTAACATTTAGTTGTTAGTTGTTTGGGGGAGCTTTATCTGAATCATTATATGAAGTATAACATAACTAATAAAGGTGTTATAAACTTCAAAGGAAACAGAGAAACAAAAGCATGAAAACGTAGAAGTGCACAGTTCCCATGTACATGGAGTGTGGCCAGAGAAACACCTTATACAACTAGGAAAAGAAAAATCTGCATTACTTAATAGAGCAGGGAGCCAATTAAGAGCAGTCCCTTATCCGGTTTAATTAGGCTAACTACAGGTAAGGGAATCCTATGGTACAGGGAGGAGCATTAGGTGGTGCATTCTCTCTGTATCTCTTTCATCTATGACCCCTCCACTGTGACAATGTTAAAGATACACAGTGCTTGACTTTCACCTGGGATTGCCCTGTTAATGTGGAATTTAAACGAATTAATGCTTTCACATTACCAAAACTAAGCTCCAGGATTGCCCCACTGTAATAAAGGAGCTAAAAAAGTTATTTGTTCTTTTACTAATTTTCAACATTAAAACCAGATCATGATCATTTGTGCTGAGTTTCAAATTTAATAAATTGATAGTATGCAAAAATCTATGTGTTATGTTATTGGAAAGGATGCTTGAAACATAATTGTACAGTGCCCAGTACTAAGCCTGGCAATGTTCACGTGAAACCTGAGAGTGAAGCACAGTATCTTTATAAATTCTATGTGATTCTTTAGGTGTAATGCTGATGTATTCTTCATTTGCTGCAACTTGTAATTTTGAAAAGACGTGATTAATAAGCCCAGATCTCTGTTTCTTTCCTTAATTGCATATTGATTTTGGTAATTAAGAAATAATAAAAATCCACAAGGGGGCAGGAAACTAAAAAAGAAAAGTTTTCCACCATGACTCAAACATTCACATGCATATTCCCACAGAAATATATGAACATACATATTCACAAAAGCTGAATATTAAAGAACTAAGTAACAGGGGATCCCAAATTATTTAGATGAAGTCAGAATGTAACATGGAATAGGTGGAGATGTCAACATCATGAAAATATATGAAATATTACAATATGGGAAGAATTTGTAACTTATTTTGGATAGTTTTAGAGCACATTGAAACTCCTGATGTATGAAGTTTTTGCTTTCATTTTGAAAAATGCATTTATTTACTTTAATGTGACCCTTTTGCAATTGGAGGAACATCTTTAATAGATATCTGAGCACAGTGGTGTAATTCCTCAGATGTCAGCACCAGTTAAAGGAGATGCTGCAGTAACTGAGTTTCTTTTGTAAGAAAGAGGATTCTGAACACATAGCATCAGTAAATAAAAGGTTTCAGTAATATTGTCAAAATTGTTCTTTGAGTAGGATTTTTGTTTTCCTTTAGTGCATTTACCTGGCAACCAGGATAATAAACTATGTACTGAATATATAGCCAGAAACAATTAAACATATTTAAATAATAATGTGTGCAATTGTTTGTTTGTGTATATAAATTTTAAAATGAATCTATAACCACTGACTAACCTGTACTCCTCTCATAAAAACATTTCCTTAGATTCTGTATGTGGGAAGAAGATCATAATAATGTTTGCAGAAACAAAAGGAGAAAGAAAGAGAGGAGGAAGAGGAAGAAGAACAAGAAAATCAGGAAGAAGAAGGGGAAGAAGAGGACGAGGAGGAGGAGGAAAAGGAGGAGGAGGAGGAGGAGGAGGAGGAGGAGGAGGACGAGGACGAGGACGAGGACGAGGACGAGGACAAGGACGAGGAGGACGAGGAGAAGGAGGAGGAGGACGAGGAGGAGGAGAAGAAGGAGGAGGGTGAGAAGGAGGAGGAGGATGAGGAGGACGAGGAGGATGAGGAGGACGAGGAGAAGGAGGAGAAGGATGAGGAGGAGGAGAAGGAGGAGGAGGAGAAGGAGGTGGAGGATGAGGAGGAGGAGGAGGAGGAGAAGGAGGAGGAGGAGGAGGAGGAGGAGAGAGAGAGATTTTAGGATTAAAGATCACCCAAAAAATCAGGGGAAAGCAAAGTGTAGACTGCCCTGGGATCTCCCTGCTCATTTTCATCTGGCTTTCATTAAACATTTTCTCTGGCAAGCTTTCTTTCACACAGAAGACTTCAGTGATTCTTATGCTGCATAGAAATTATTATTTCCTTGGTTAAAAAATTACTCTCAATGACTTTAGTATAAAAACATTTAAAATAGAAATTTCTAAGTTTTGCCTAAGTACACAGTGTCAGCCTAAGGGTTCAGAGGTTAGGGTTGTCTTGCCTGGGTGATTCATTTCCCTGAAAGCAAAGCACTGAATAACATCTTCTAATGAGAAATTAACCATAGTGTAACGCTATGACTTCATTTCAGAATATTTCAACAAACTTCGTTTACATGACTTCCTTTTCATGTTACTTTGTGTGAGGAGAGAAATATTGTCAAAAAGCATTTGTTCAATGCCAACTAAGCTCTAAAGTATCCAATATATTTGGGATGGATGACAAAAACTTAGGAAGTATTTCATTTCCTTAAATTGAAATGCAATTTTACACATTATGAGGAAAATCCAAGATTAAGACTTTATGCTTTGACAAAATTAGAGTAGAGTGCCCAGGTAAATCTATAGTGGCTCCTAAGAGAAAAAGCCAGATTTTTGAGATAAGATAGATATCCTTCTCTAATTCATTCAACTAAGGCAAAGTCACGAGATATTCAGTGGTGACCTATGTTTAATTACTGTATATATATATATATATATATATATATATATACATATATTTATATATGTATATATACATGAATAGCCAACAACCTAGGCTAGCTGATTTAACTGGAAGAAAACAGAAATACAACATAAGCTAAATTTTATGTTAAAGGTAATGAACAGATATTTTGAAAACATCAAAACGACCTATTGCAAAATTTTAACAGTAGGCTGAGAAATTTAAAGGAGCAATCATGCATCAAAAACAAACAAATCAGTAAAAGGAAATTTATAAAAATAAATAATAGAAAAGCAAATGTATCACTGGGGAAGTCTAAAGTCCTACTGCGGGCAACATTACGAACATATTATCATCTACATTGAGTCAGAATAATAGCCCTTTTAAGTTTTAATGAAAAAGCACGGAAGCATATAAACAGCATTCAACAGTTAAGGAGTGTAGTAAATAAGATTGTGCCATTTATGAAAAGGCTTTGTGACGCAGTTGTTTATTCTGGAAAATAAAATTGTTTCCTGTGTCTGTTAACAAGCCTTGCTTTGTGCAGCACAGACTTCTGTGGGGCTCAGTCCTGCTTGGAACCTTTCCACACTAATTACAAAGAGGAGAAAAGGCAGTGTTGATAAATGCTGCACTCCTTGGCCTCTCTCAACAGCTCTCTCCAAAAATTAACTCGGTTGTAACCCTGTGTGAATAATAGCTTTGTGGAAATAGCTGAGAGAAACATATTGTTAATGATTGCCATCTTGCTGGGCAAAATGTTGGGACAAATTTTACATAACAGTGAGAGATGTGAGTTTGCAGAGTGTTGGAAGACAGTTTGCAGTTCACGTCGACTTTGAGAACCATCACAAACATGCAAGAAGAAAACTGTGGCAACTTAGAATGGTTTTAAAAATTACTATGTTTTTATATTATCTTGATTCCAAGTGTTTAGGTAGAATTAACTAGGGTGCAATTTCTGACAAAATATAAATAAAGCAAAAAGACTGGCATTGAATTTAATCTTAGTAGCTCATTAAAATGCAGATGCCACTCATGGTTAATAAGCACAAGTAATTTTGCTATTTCTGAATAAAACATACCTTAGAAGGCAATGTGCAATGTATAGCAGAGAGATGAAAGAAAGAATGCATTCATTGAGCAACTGAATCCATGGCTTGATTTAATACCTAGAAAATATGAGAGAAATATGAGAGAAAATATGGGAGAAAGTTGTTTTAACTGTTACAAGAAAAGCTTACTGTAGGAAATAATTAATCTCATGTGCATATTGGTTCACATTCTCAGACCAAGATTCAAAGTGATTTTCATATTATCCGTGGGATAACATTCTTTCTTTCATGCCTTAACTTTTCCTCTCAAAAACATACACATCCACGAATGAAATAGAAATCAAAGATGACATAGGAAATGCTTCATGGAGTATCAAATTAAAAGTACTAATTCACAAACTCACATACAGTTGAGAATGAAGTCTCAGTATAACTGCTGAGGGAGCAATGGAATTTAGTGAAACCAGCAGACTGGGGGCGGGGGGAGAGGGTGTTTCTTACAGAATCTTCATCCACATGATGGAATAATTGTGTGTATGTGTGTGTGTGTGTATGTGTGTGTGTATGCAGAGTGTACATAGAATTGTAAGCCTATATCCAGGTTCCAGTCTGCGAATACTACTTAAGCAGCAAAAAAATAGATGACTATATTGTATAATGTGCTCTGGGTGAATAAAGAAGTTGAATTCTAGAGTTGGAAGGTAGTAAGGGAAATCTCAAAAAAGAAAAAGCTTCATAAGCAAGGAAAAACTTGAGATGGATTCTGATTTATAAGAGCAACATAATAAAAGACCTTTCTTTTTCATAATATTGTTCTGTTATTTATCTGATGTACACAAGCAAACACTAACTAAACAAAAGTTTTTATAATGAACAGACCAATAAAATATGCATTAAATTTGTCAATCAAATTATCGTACTGTGCATCATCAATACATACAAGTGATGGTTGTTTTAAAAAAATCCAAAGGTTATTTAGAAATAAAATTATTATCTAATGAATTTCTGCCTAATAATGACAAAAGTGGCTATCTAGTGACACAGGAACAACTTGATAATGAGGTGTCATGCTAAGTCTCCTACTGCTATTTTGTGTTCTATTCATTAACATATTGCAAAATGCAATTCTACTCTCAGGAGAACTGCTGATGGTCTATCTGATACTTTGTGTTATAGAAGTGTATACAAGGATAATGGAAACCATGTCTAAGAAGATCATACAAATATCAAAAATAGAATTAAAAAGAAAAACCCTGTGAAATAGAAAAATATGTTCAGTCATTTCCAAGTATAAATGAAGAATTTATTTTGAACAAAGATTAACATATTTTAAGAAGTAAAATATGGGGTTGGTGAGATGACTCAGAAGATAATGTGCTTGCTATGCAAACATGAGGACATGGATTTTATTTCCATGGCACCCATATAAAATTCAAACATAGAATGTTGCATCCCATCAAGTGACTCGATCTGAATGGAGAATTCCAGGTTCAATGAGAAATGTTGTTACAAAAAAATACTGTGAAGAGCAAGAGAGGAAGATATGTGAAGTCAACCTCTGGTCTTCATGTGAGCAAGCACAGTCTAGCATATCCATGTATAGACATACAGACACATGTACATCACATGCATACACACCCAAAAAAAGAATTAATAAACAAAAGAAGAGGGAGAGAGACACAGAGAGAAAGAGAAATGGAGCAAGTAATATTACCTAGACATATTTTCACAATCCTGCAATGAAGTCAGAGTTTGAGGTCAGTAATGAGATGAGAGAATGTATGAATTCAATCAGGGCTGAAGTGAAGTGTATTAAAAGAATGTCATTGATTGAACTCCCACCTTACAGGTAGTCCAAATTGAGGACAAATTTACTGGGATTGTTATATGTTAAAGTTTAATGGTTTAAAGAGAGAGGATTATTTATATAAATTTACACATGTACAAAAACAAATACATTGAAAATTAACTTAAATATATCAATAACCTAAAAATAAAGAGTAATTAACATGACATAAAATTTTGTATTTAAATTTTAATAGAATCAATACATTATATCATAAACTTTAATTTTTATATAAAATGAATATTTCTAATGCTGGATTTATAGTAAACATGGCTAGAACTCAAATCTCTTCAGAAGAGCTCTAACACTGCCTTTTAACAGACATTGATTTCTATTAGCATATTTACTGTAATTTTCACTGGGAATTGCAACTACATCAAGTCACTGGAATTGACAGATTTCAATCCAATTAAATGCTCATATTAATGAATCAGAAAACTAGAGTAAAGTTTTGAAAAATTGTTCCAATTCTAAATTTTTGGATATTTAGAATTTTTCTGCATGCTCTAATGTTTATGAAAAAGCATCCAAGTCAAGGCCATAATTGAGGTTCACTTCAGAAATTTATTAGTTCAAGACAGAGAAATCCTCAGCTTAACCTTAAGTCTCTGCAGAACATAGCACGCTCACAAAACTAGGTCAGAGCTTTTTAAAAGATCTTTTCTCATTCTGTAGGCTGCCGTTTTGTCTGAACGATGGAGTCCTTTGCTGTACTTTTTAACTTCTCGAGGTCCCATTTATTAATCATTAGTCTTAAAGCCTGTGCCATCGTTGTCCTGTTCATAATGTCCTTTCCTGTGCCAATGAATTTAACTCCAACATCACTTTTGAATAGGTTTAAATCAGACTCAGTGAGATGGAACCCATACCTGATACAGCCAAAATGACCAGCAATCCGAGTCTATATAAATCATGGGCCCTAGGGGAAGCCTACTTATTCTGCTAAAGTAATACAGCCCTGAAATGACCCTTAATGACTTACTGCTATACCCATAGATCTATGTACCACTCAACCCTCATCCTAGAAGCTTTTTTTGTGTAGTAGAAGATTATTGACACAGAGGCCTACAACTGGACAATGTATAGAGAGCAAGAGATTTTGGCATATACAGTAATAGATGGAATCTTTTTATCAAACCACTCTTCTCAAGCTTCAGAGAACTCTTCAGAAGGAAGAGAAGATGGAAAGATTGTTAATGCAAGAGTCATAGTGATAGATGACTGCATCAAAACCCTATCCTCCATACCCAACAAGTCCAATGCACATATGCACTCATATAGACTGTGACGCCATGCTTAATACCTGCAGAAATTCAAACCAAATTCCCAGCACTGAGAAGACGAAATGGACAAAAATCCCACTATTAACCAAGAAGCCTTTTGTAATTGATGGTTTCTGGGAAAGGGAAAAATCTGTTTTCTTCAATGGAAAGTCTCCATTGCAATGCATGCCCCATGCCCAGAAATAGTTGGCTAACACAAAATATATTCCATTTAGTGGGCTCTTTATTAGATATGTCTTGATAATTTTTCTTTGTTTGGTTTGAGTTTGGGGTGTCTTGCATTTATATCTTTTTTTTTTTAAGTGAGAGAACTCATGAAGTTGGATAGGTAGGAAGTTATGGAGGATCTTGTAGGTTTGAGGGGAAGGGAAAGAATAAGACCAAATATATTGCATAAAGAATTATAAATAAATAATAGTAATACCATAGGAGCTGCTACAATTTAACTGAATTACTAGAGAAAGTCATAATGAAAATAATAAAAATGCCTTTTACAGAAAAAAATATAAAGGGAATCCTAAAGGATTTCCATTTTAGCAAATCCACAATAATTGTATTTTTACACCAAGGTGAAGTGTTGAGATTCACAGAATGTAGGAGAGAGGATTTTAACACATTAACATCGTGAAGTCCTTCAGGTTCAGTACCACCTTAGTAAAAGGAAGGTCTATACTAGTATCAAAAAAGTTAAGGTTACTTGTAGCTATCTGATAAAGCAGACAGTTGTTCTGTCATAAGACCTTGTTTCTCTAAAATATGGCTTTAGGATCAAAGACACAAAAGCATTAGTATTTGTATTAGTATTGTGTGTGTGTGTGTGAGAGAGAGGGGGGGGAAGGAAAAAGAAAGAGAGAGAGAGGAAGAGAAATGCAGAAAAGTTGAAGTGAATGTTGATCCTACTCTCTTTGACAATTGAATTATATTATAACCAAACATTATTTTATGTTATTACTCTGCTTATGTTGAACAGATCGTGTCTGGGTAGAGTTTTCAAGGGTGATGTCACTGCTTCAGGAGTACACAAGTCTCAGGAAGTCTCAGTGAGAATTACTGGCAGGCTTCAGGATAGAACACACATTTCTTGATATAGATATATTTAAATTGTTGTGTTTATAAATATTCTTACAGTTTCTTAAGTATAAGTTTATTTTACATTGCATCCTGTCTGTACTCTTAGTTTCACTAAACTAAGCTTCACATCGAATTTCTTTTATCATCTTTCATTTAGTAGAATGTCTAGAACTCACTTTAATTCTGGTTTGGGCTTTTAGTTTTTCATTTAAATTCTTCACACTATTATGCTAGTTGTGATGAACTGAAACAGTTCCATTAAAATAGAATTCATTTCTACATATATATAGCATGATCAACATTAGAGAATTAATTATATTCCAATTAATGAATGGTATTTTAGTTAGTAAAAACCTAAATAGACACTACACTGTTGTAAAGAAAAAAATTAAAATAGTTTTCAAAATAATTTTCTATAAATAATTTATATCTTTACACTTTTATTTTTTAACAGTTTAATGCCTAAATTCTAACAGTATTTTAAGTTCACTGAGTTTTATACATTTTAGTTCTGATTAATGTGAATGTCAGAATTTTTAATTTATTTTCACATTTTTATTATAATTTTTATAAATTTAAATTGTTTAAGATTTATGAGACCTAATTGCATCAGGCAATTTCGCCTTGCATCATTCTTTTCGTATTGATAATATTATTGCAAAATTTGCTAAATTCTTTGCAAATGATTCCATCTGAGTATCCTTTTTTTCCCTCTGACTTATTTCGATTTAATATGTCATCTCTCAAATATTTTAAGTAAGAATAAAATCTGCTTACTGTTTATAAACTTTGCATTTATCCTAATAATATGTCTCAAAAGACCAAAAGTATTCTTTAATACTATGTGTGTAATACTCTCTGAACATCCAATGACAAGATCTAAACTCCAATGCAAACCTTCTCATTTTTTATGAAAGTCTGCAACAGTGTATTTCAAAACATAAAAGTTATTAATTGCTAATTGTGTCAGCCCATAAGCCTATCAATGAAAAATTAAATATTTCTACCAATGAGCCTTTCCCAAATCTAAGAATAAATGCATTGACATTAGAGACAAAACCCAGATATATCATGCTTTATACATTTTATATCTCATTATACTCTTTTGTAACTTTCTGCCTGAAGCACAAGTAGGAAAGCAAAGCTACTTAATGAGATACCCAAGACACTAGTCCTGGAAAGGGAGTATTTTCAGGACCATAACAGTATCCAGTCTCTGCAATTAACTCAAATATACATACATACATACATACATACATACATACATACATACATACACATATGTATGTATGTATGTATGAGAGAGAGAGAGAGAGAGAGAGAGAGAGAAGAGAGAGAGAGTCTGCATTTGGAATATGGACTGATCAACACAATTTCTTACCCAACTCAATAAATGACTGGAACTTCTGTAACCAATTAGCTCCTAATATTGAGATAAACACTTGTGTGACCCAAAATGACCTTGAACTTCTGCTAATCCTGCTTCTACCTTTCAAGTTCTAGAATTACAGGTGTATATCAGCATAGCAGACATTAACTTCCACTTACATATTTTTCAAAAAGAAGGTAGATCAATTTTTCATTTTTTAAATTCTTAATTAAACTTACTTTTGAGTGTTTTACATGTTACAGTTTCATTGTTGTCATAATTTATAAATTTTGTAACATTTCTGTGAAATCATAGAGAAAATGTGTGTACTAAAATTGTAGTTCTAAATGGAAAATAGAAATTCTGCCATTAAAAATAACATAGTCTTTGGTTTATAAAGAGACAAAAGTATATAAATTAATCTAGCTTATGTATAAGATCTCACACTGATATTTAACAAGCACCCACATTTTCAAATACAGCCATCAAGACTGTTAATTTACCCATATAGTCCTTTTTATAAGAGCTGAATAAAATGTATATCAATTATTTTTTGCTAACTCTATCAAATGCCTTGTTTGAGCTAATTATTTCCTTTCCTTTCCCTTGCATTAGTTCATTATATCATTTGAAATCCAGTTTCTGCCACAGAAATTATTTTAAGACCACATTTCCCATTCTTTCTTGGCTGAATACATTTTGCTCAGAATAAAAGTCATAGAAAAAAGTCCTTGGCTGCATAAAAGTCCTTTGTTGGTGCTTTTGAACTCCCTGGTTGTGGACTACAAAGAGTCCAGCGCTCTGCCTCTCACCCCTGTAGAACAGAAAGGGTGCCTTTTGTGGATCTTGATATACAGGATACATTACTGAGTGCCTTTAAAAGCTTTATGAACCTTGATGGAAATCAGAGGTGAAAATGACAGTTCAAATGTCTAGTCTGGGTTTAAAAGATCTATGGTAATATATTTTTCTTCATAACAGATGCAGATAAGACAGTGAGAGTTGTTCTACCAGTAAAAGCAGGCTCCGACTTACGGTCACTACTTTGCACTCCCCAAAGCCATAGCCCCATGGACCTCAGAAGCAGACTCACCTTCCACAAGTGGTGCTAGGAGCAAGGAAATATGATTTTGCTTATCAAGACTGGATAAGGTTTAATCCATCAGTGTCTTTTAATTGTAAGATGAAATTTGCAATTAAGGTGCCCAGTTAACAATTCAACTACACTTTAACCATGACTAAGGTTTCATATCTGACTTGAGGATATTTGAATTATCAGTGCTTAAGCCAAACCTCGAGTTAACATATGAGCCCTATGAATGCCAGTTTTATTGAAAGCAAAATGAAGTTAATGTTATGAAAAGCACAGATTCATTGTATGTGTTGGACATTCAATCAAGCACGCATGAGTAGATCCGAGAATATGAAGACATGGAAGAAGGAAAAAAGTTGATCAGAGGGGAAAAAAAAAACAATAATGCTCTCTTGTGAGTCAGAAAGTCAGAGTTTATATGGAAATTAAAGGAGTGAAGCACACCGTCTTTGAATAAAGAATGCTCATTAATATTCAATAGCTAAGTAGATTGCTCCCTGAAAGGTCATGAGTGTCCCTATGCACTGCCTGTTGTGGTTGCTATATAGGCAGGTACCCCTGGGCCTAGGAGCTTTGCTGATTGTCAACACCACTGTCAGTCTGAAAAACAAAATAAGGATATGAACAGAAATGTGCTGGTCAATTAGACTTCTGGAATTATCTGTCTTGGGGACCTATGAACTCCAATCAACAGCCTTTACTCTCATCTATCTTCTAGACTTTTCAACAATTCCATGGCAAATAATTTTAACATTTAATTAAAAAAAATCTTGTTTGCAGTATTACTGAACTGATATTATTGCAGTTTGTCCCAAAGAAGTGTCTTTACAATAGACAGAAACTATTTCACTATTTCTACAATTAATCAAAATGGAAAGAAAAAAGAAACCTAAAGTTGTACTATATCTATGTGTAAACAAGTGGACCATAGGCCTGAAAAAACAGGCAAAATATATGAATACTGTATCTCATGAAATAGAACTACAAATGTTTGTCTAATGTCACAATGGCAGCATAACTTTGTGTGATGCACTAAAATGACTGCTCTAAAAATGTGCCACTTATTTAAGTTCACTGCTACAGGGGTTGAAAATGTATAATTTCAGTTTTCAAACCCTTGTGGTATGCAGAAGATAAACAATGGTTATATATCTGAACCTAATCTTTTCTATAGCATCAATTTCCACTGCCAGAATTATGCTTTACAAATACATGGTGGAATTTTCAGTGGACCTTTCCAGACTATATTTCTTCTGCTCTAACAGAATAAGGAAAATCAGTCTTCCAAGCCCAGTTTTCATCCTTTATGGGTGAATAATATAAAATCTCCTGGGCTGAGTGACATATATAGATATAGTTATAGATTATAGATTAGATATACACATAGACATAAATATAGATGATATAGAAATAGATGATATAGATAGAGGTAGAGAGAGAGATGTGTTTGTATCTATGTCTGTCTATATCTGTATATATGTGTGTATAAGTAAATGTATGTATATGTGTCTATGTATATCATTAATTAGATATAGCACTGCCTTGAACATTCTCTGCATTTCAAAGAATACCTACATGTAAACACACACACACACACACACACACACATATATATATGTATATATATATATATATACATATATATATATATACAGAGAGAGAGAGAGAGACAGACAGACAGACAGACAGACAAACAGACAGACAGACAGACAGACGGACAGACAGATGGATGGATGGATGGGCAGACAGACAGACAGACAGAGACAGGGATAGAGACAGAGACAGACATATGTGTTTCTACTAAACAAATACCACAAAATTACATCACTGGGTTATGAGATTATTGGATGTTGGTAGATTTAATCTAGAAGGTACTGAGTAGTATTTTTCCATGCTATTTAGTAGTTGATCAAATGCCTTCTCTTAGCAATGCTGGTAGAATTCTGGCTGAATTGTATTTTTGCAAGCACTTAATATTATGTCTCCTTCCCTTTATTGTTTATATTTAGCCCTTCTCTTGGATATATAGGTTCCAGGGTGGTTTTAATATCCAGTTGCTTGGTAAATCTTGAACTTAGCTCCCTTTTTACATCTTATCTAAGGTAGGTATAATCTGATTCAGACTCCATGCAAAGGCTTTGTGTGAGGGTGAGGAGCATTTATAGCAGAATCTTTTCAGTATGCCCAGCTAAAAAGACCTAGAAAGCCTAGAAAAATAAGTTTTATTCCAGGCAAAATCTCAGAATTGTCCTGACTCTGAAGTCTTAGAATTCTAAAAGAGAGCAAATATGACTTCTTCCTAGGATGCAACTGTACTTTGCAGCCTATTTAATAATTTTATGATATGTACTGAATGTTAAGAATGTATTTGTGTATTCTCATCTGAAAGAAATACTAACTTCCTTTTGTATGCCTTTATTTAAAATAATATGGTACTGATGTTTGTGTATTTGTAAGTTAGAAAACAAGAATCATATTTTTTTTTCCTGTCTTAGTTTGTGTTTCTATATCTGTGGTAAAACCCTATGTCTAAACCCTACATAGAGGAAGGAGGAGTTTATTATATTGAGCAGCACTTAGGTAAGACTGTATCATTTAAGAAAGCTAGGACAAGAATTCAAATATGCATCTGAAGGCAGGAAATGAATAAACAGTCATGGAGAAATAATGCAATACTGCTTACTTCCTTTCTCCCCAAGGCAAGAAATGAATTTTTTTCATGTTTCCTTATTAACACAGGACTACCTGCCCAGCTCAAAATGAGCCGGATCCTACCACACCAATCCTATCTTACACTACAGACTTTCTTACAGGCAAACTGATAGAGATATTTTATCAACTGAGGTCCCTCTTTCAGACAAATCTAGCTTGTGCCAATTTCACAAAAAAAAAAAAAAAAAAAAAAAAAAAAAAAAAAAAAAAAGAAAAGAAAGAAAGAAAAGCGGGGTAGTACCCAAGTAATGCCAAATATTAAAATATTAGTTGTATAATTTGGAATGTTTTTTTGTTTATCCTACTCTGCCTTTCCATTCCCAATGTTGCTAAGTTATCAAAGTTTATAATATATTTTTTCTTTGATCATTTGGTACTATAAGAAGGCACTCTCTAAATAAATTCCCTTCACTTATTAATGAAGATAAATATGAAAACTAAGAAACCATGAATTGTGGGTAGCCTGAGTTAATGTGCTTTGTTAAAGGCAGTTTGTCTAGGAAAGGTGTGTAAGGGGTTCTAACATGATATGAAATAATAATCTATTACGAGATTCACTCTTGTTTTGAAATCAATTTACTCTTGAGTGAATATCCCTTAATGTTACAGAGTCCTAGAAAATACTTTATTTCCTTCTATCTAGGAAAGTAAGGGTGAAAGTATTGATTTATCAAGTCTCATCTCTGCTTTGGTCAACTGCTACCTTTGAGGGTGTCAACAGTGTTGGGTGGAACATCTCTAATTAAAGTGTAAGATGACAAGAGTATATTTTATAGAAGTGTCTAAGAAAGAAAAGGAAAGACAGCTCTTGAGCCTGGGGAAAAATTTGTACTTGTCAATAGTTCATTGAACCTGCCTAAAGATTCCTGGTGGCAATAAAGAACAGGAAGTAAAATGAAGAAGAGATTTGGCATAATGTCCAGGAGGTTTTCACAAGTATGCCCAGTCACTCAGAAACCTAGAGGAAGACAGACTTTACAAAGAATTGTTGAAAACCCAAACCAAAGTAGCTAGCTACCCTATCTCAAATTCTTTAAAGATCTGTATATAAAACAATAAGAATTGTCCCTGGAAACTTCTTAGAGGCATAATACACCTAAACTCATGAATCATTTTCATCTGAATGACCTGTGGCCAATATTTTGGGCTCTAGTTTTTCTTATTTGAACATTTCTTTTTAAAACATAAAAGCATGCATGTATGGTTTTTGGAACACTCTTTATTCTTTAATAAATGTCAAATATTTTAAAATGCATTTTATATCTTCATGAAGATCTTGTTTATGTTTAGATTGTACAAAATTGTTCAAAACTTTAGAATCCTGGTCTATGTTTCCCACAGTTTTCAACCTGAATATTTAAACTGATGTGAAATGGCCCCTTCCTTATCTATAATTACAATTATTTATATTTTTGGACTCATACAGGTAAATTGGTAAATAAATTAATGAAGATACACTTATTTGTGAATATATGAATGTATGTATATGTGACTATATAGGCATATGTGTATGTATAAAATGATTCAAAGTCCAACTGTAAGAAAATTCCTTCTTTTTTCACAAATATAGATTTACATGTCAACACATAATTAAATAGTATCTATTCACATATCTGTCATCCTATTTGTATAAAAGAGGATTGAATATAGGTGTATGTTTGTGAATTTGTATACCAAAACACAAAAACATTGTAGAATTCAGTGATTGTATAATAATTTTATAAATAATCAATATGGTGGGAGCTACTGAACTATAATTATGGCATCTTGTGAAAGTATCATTATAGTGTGATTACTAGAACATATCTTGTATAAACTAGTCTGTGTTCACTTGGACTAGCCATAAACTCTTAGAGTAAACTAATTGATGAACCAGCTATAAATACCTATACAATATAATACCACAGTTATGAGAACTGCCTGGCCAATTAATTGCAATCTCTCTGCTTCTGAAACAAACAAACACCTAAAATCAAACAAACAAAACAAAAAGAGACAACCAACAAACAAAAACAAATGTCTTGCTTACTGCCGATGCCTTTCTGTACATGTCACAATTGTGGTTTTTGTCATTAAAAACTTGAACAAACAAGGTTGAGGTTGTTTTTAGAAACATTGCCTGGGACAGCCATGCCAGTCAGCCATAAAAAAAGTTTCCATGTGACTTAGTCAGGCATCTTGGAAGTTTTCCTCTTCAGGTACACTATAACAATTGTATACTACCATAACACATATTCTCCAATTGTGTGGTCTGTGTGTTTCCACTAAATCATATAAAAGTATTCAATTTCTAAAGACTGTTTTTAGACTTCATGACTTTGACTATCAGTAACTGAGAATTGTAATCAGTAACTGAGAATTGTACAAAAACATGTTTATGTAACGATAGTTCATTCGCCATTGCTTCCCAGATCCACTTGTGTTGTCTATGATGGCACAGAATGTGAACTGTTCTTCAGCAGAAAGATTCCATACAAAGTGACTCAGTTTCAGATTTATATCTTTAAACACTTTTAAATTGCTATTACTATAGACAGATAATTCCTAAAATATTTGTCTTCCTTTTCAGGTTTCTGCTTCCTTATATTCCGTGCAGATTGACTCTTACAAACCAAACATACCTGATTTTGAACACTCTTCTCTAACAATTGTTTTATTATTATTAACAGGTAAGTTTCAACTTTCACCATTGTCTTCCTAACAGATTGGTCAAAGGTGTTTGTAAGGTTGTCAACTGACTGGTCTGTCAAGATGAGATTATGCTATAGTAAGTAGCATCACTTCTAAAATCAGTGACAGACGATTGAATTTTGATATTTTTGTTGTTTTTGGATTGGTTGTGGTTGGGTTAGTTTGGATTTTTGTGTCTAATTTTCTCTCTCTCTCTCTATCTTTCTCTCTCTCTCTCTCTCTGTCTCTCTGTCTCTCTCTCTCTCTCTC